>NC_081766.1:2599871-2647371 GCF_963082965.1 Carassius carassius
ATAATCAAAAAAGCTCCTATCAAAAGCGTTAGGGGCATAAACGGAAACAAAAGCTATTTTTTTATCATTTATTAGAGTTTTAATAAAGACAACTCTACCCTCAGAATCTTTCCAGGTGTCTAAAATTGTAAACTGAAAACTACGTTTAGCAACAATTGTTACTCCTCTGTTTTTTTTTTTTAAATTTGAGGAAGAAGCAATGACATGATAAAATTTATTATGAAATCTGGAAACATCCCTTTCCAAAGATGGGTTTCCTGAAAAAGAGCTATATCTATTTTCATCCTCCGCAAAAAATCCAGAGTGCTTGTAAGTTTATGAGGAATATTAAAACCCAGCCCATTCCACGACAAAAAAGAGACACTAGTCATAAGTGTCTAAGTAGAAAAATAATATTAAAATAGTAAACCAATAAACTACCACCTCGAATGCAAAATAAAAAGTGTAAAGTTCTATCCTTTGGGTCCTGTCCCACCCAACCATTATCCCTCCATTACGAAACCCAGCCAAGCCTACCCTCATTCCCTTCTGAAACCCCAAAAGAAAAAAAAAGAAAAAATAAAACAGATGGGAAAAAGGTCCATCTAGAGCCCACCCTCACCCCCCCATAAAATTGAAGTGACAGTAAAGATGGTCAGATAACCCCTTACTCTCCAATAAAAAAAGCAAGAAAAAAAGATAAACTCCATCTGAGTGCAAACTGCATAACAACACAGAAAATATACAAACTGGCAGGCTTCTCGAACCAAAGCCGCCAACCAAACAACTGTAAACAAGTCAGAATGACCAAAGTGATGACCCATCAGTTCTGACGCGTCATCCAGGAAGTAAACAAACCAGCATATAAGGAACTTAACAGTAAAGTAGATAAGCGCTCAAAACATGATCCCTACCCCAGTCAGTTAGCGGGATTGTCCTCCTCTGGACAAAGAAACTTCTCCACCTCTGATGGATCACGAAATAAATGTTGTTCTGATCCACGGATAAGTTTGATGACAGCCGGGTAGAGCAAGAACGCCTGGTATCCTTGCTGTCGGGCCCGGTGCATGACAGGGAAACAGGGGCGCCTCCGCTTCGATGTGTGGTCACTGTAGTCCGCTGTGAACCGAATGGTGTGCCCATCGACTTCAATTGGACTTTCCCTGGCTTTTTTGAGGATGCGATCTCTGTCTATATACCGGAGAAATTTCATGATCAAAACTCTAGAAGCCGAAGTGGATTGGCACAGGTGACCCACGCAATGAGCCCGCATTAGCTCCGGAGGATTGGCGGCGAGTCTCGGGAACCATTTCGAGATGTTAGCATTCAGATAGGCCAAGGCATTACCCTTTTCTGCTCCTTTTTTTAAGAACATCAGTCGTAGGTTGTCCCTTCTGCTTCTGTCCTCCAGATCTGCCAGTTTGCACTGCATCTGGTCCAGAGAATCGCCATGTATTGAAGCTGTAATCTCCGCTCTCTTTACGCGATCCTGAAGTTTAACGGAGATGATGCGTTGTTTGTCAATCTCCTCAGTGTGTTTGTTCAGAGTCGCTTGCATATTATCAAGCTGAGTCTCTATGCGATCAAATCTTTCGTTGGCATTCTTCTCAGCTTTATTGAAATGTTTCATAAGAACAGCTTCAAGAGAGGCCATTGTGAGGCTTTCAGATTCCTCCTCTTCATCCTCATACACCGTTTTTTTTAAAGCGTCTCAAGATTTGCTATTGCTATTTAAACAAAACAAGATGGAAGCATATCGTAGATTTAGAAAATAGAATTTCAACTTTAGAGCGTTCTTTGTCTCTGAACAATTCAAATATTGCTATTATTTCTTTACTTTTAAAAAAGGGTAAGGAATTTTGTCTCTTGATACAGAGAAGGCGTTTGATAGTCTTGAGTGGCATTTTCTGTGGCAGGTTTTGCATCATATGGGCTTTGGACATAATTTTTTATCTATGATTCAAACTTTATATAATGATCCTACTGCAACGGTTTTGACAGGGATCACCTGTTCTAAGCAATTTCCCATATCTAGTGGATCTCGACAGGGTTGTCCTCACCTTGTTTGTCTTATCTCTTGAGCCTCTTGCTCAGGCAGTTCGGCAGTCAGTTAGTCATAATCCTATTGTTATACATAATACCAAACATTTTATATCTTTGTATGCAGACGATATCCTTCTTTTCCTTCACAATGTTTCTCATAGTCTTCCTCACATTTTAAACAATTTATATAAGGACTTTGGTCAGGTTTCAGGATATAAAATCAATTGGGAAAAATCTGTATTATTGCCTCTGAATTCTTCTACCGGACAGGCCCCTGCCACAGTGGCCACAATGAACATAACAGTTGTTCAGACGTTTAAATATCTAGGAATCTCAATTTTCCTTACAGTATCAGCCATAGTGACTAATAATTACAATAAAGTACTTGTTGAGGTGGAAAATAGTCTTCAAAAGTGGAGTTCTCCAACTTTGTCTTTTCATTCCTGCATTTCAGTGATTAAAATGAATATTCTCTCCCGAATAAATTTTGTTGGTTCTATGCTTCCATTGGCACCTCCCAAAGGTTATTGGAAAAAAATTAATTTACTACTTTCTAAATTTATTTGGGCGGGTAAAAGACCCAGAATTAAAATCTCTGTCCTTCAAAGGCCAAAAAAGTCTGGGGGTTTAGGACTCCCAAACTTCCAATTATACCATTGGGCCATTGTGTTGTGCCCTCTTTCCACCTGGTTTGACACGGCATCTTGTGTATCTTGGCGTTCTATTGAGGAAAATATTGTAAAGCCCCACCGATTAGAAGATCTTATTTACTCTAATATTTCTATTAACAATCTAAGGTTAAATTTGGGTCCATTATCACTCAGCTAATTTCCACTTGGAATGCTGCCGAAAAATATTGTAAAATATCTCCAAATTGGTATCTCCAGTCGCCTATTTTCTTTAACTCTCGTCTACAGCTGGGAGGACGCCCTATATACTTTTCTAGTTGGGCAAATAATGGTGTATTTACACTATCTGACATTTTTGGGGGTCTCCGCTCATTCTTAGACGTTCAGAAAATCTTTAATTTACCCGGTTCCTCCTTTTTCTTTTATCTTCAGTTACGTACAGCAATGCGCACTTATGGGGTTCCTTGGAATGGCACACTAGGATTACACCCTTTTCATAAGGTTTTGACCGGGGGTAAGGGGTTGGTCTATATTATTTATGCTGTCTTGTTGCAGGCATCAGACAAACCATTCTCTCTGGATAGAGTTTGGAAGCAGGATTTGCCATCTGATAATAATAATCTGGACTGGCACTTGATCTAGCAAAATCGGTCTTTCTCTTCCAGAAACCCAAACCACCGAATAATTCATTACAACTTTATATACAGGTCATATTACACTCCCCGCAGTTTGTTCAGATTTAAAGCTTTTCCCTCTCCTAATTGTACTCTGTGCTTGCAAAAGAGTTTGGGCACTTTTTTCATATGGTGTGGGAGTGCCCAGGTGTTGTGGCTTTCTGGAAAGATGTTTGTAGTGTATTGTCCACGTTATTCCTTACTCGCCTACTCTCTTATTATTGAATGACTCTTCGGGTTTGAACCTACAGTACCTGCTAAATCCAAACGCCTTTTTTTGGCTGGTCTTACTGCGGCTAAAAGGCTGATAGCAGGTAGATGGAAACCCCCTCATTTATTATCCTTAAACAAATGGCTGCTAGATTACATGGATATCGCCATTATGGAACGTTGGGCAGCAAACTTGCACTTGGCCAAACCTGAAAACATCTCATGTTGGGATGATACCATCTCTACGCTAAAATCTTTATTGTAGTCATCTTTTTTTCTCTCTTGGGGTCCTGTTGGGTGGGGGGTCGGGGGCTGGGGGGATGGGTGGATATGTGGTATTCCCTGCATATACTCTGTCTATTTGATTTCATATGCTTGGTAGTTTTGCTATTGTTACGTATTTATTTATTTGTTATGCTACACTACCATGTCAATTTCTCTATTAATCTTGCTATTACTGTTAAATTGATGCTATCTGTTTGTTCATTTGCTTTGTTGTTGTTTGTTTTGTTTTTGTTTTCCTAAATGAAAAAACCAATAAAAAATTGATCACAAAAAAAAATATATATATATATTTTGTAAAAACAAAATGTGTGTTTGTGTGTATGTATATATATATATATATATATATATATAATAAAATAAAATTGTAAAATATTTTTGGGTTAGAATAATTTTTTTTTTTTTTCATTCTCATGAGTTCCATTGTGTATATTTAACCAAGAATGTAGTGATATTATTTATTAAGTGACTGAAAATGTAATAAATTAATTGTGAGAACTGAGGGGGTCGCAATTTTAATTTTTTTTTTTCATGCTTTATCAGACATAATAGTCTCAGTCAGTCTGTTTTTCGGGATGAAAAGCGTGGACTGTTTGCAGGTACAGAAGGAGTTTGTGAGGCTGTGTTTGGACAGGTTGTACTTCAGCGTCTTGAAGTGAAGTAAACTGAGCTTTTATGGCTTTTATGTAGTTTGGCTCGATGATTCTTTTAAGGAATGCATGAAAATGGCACACACAATTCCCCAAACTAAAGAGCACTGGGCAGGGACCGGGAATTGTCTGGGCTTGTTTCTTCTGGAAATATCTGGCCCACGTGTGTTTTCAGGTATTGGCTTTTCTGTAGACACTTTTCTGTGTTTCTGTTGTAACTCTCTCACACACACACACACACACACACACACATCTGGAAATTGACCTCTTCCTCGCAACTGCTGGCAAAACACGAACATAGAGAGCCAAATGTGTGTGTCTGTGTTCTGCTGTTTTCTCTGTAATTATAACTCTAAATGTGTCCCAGGTTTGAGTCAGTCTTTTTTCCCCTCTCTGCTGGGGCTTTGGACTGGTGTTTTTTTTTTCAGCTTGGAACAGTTTGCAGCTCTGTTTCTTTTCAGTCTGGTGCTATTTCTCATGTTTAAATGCTCTTTGTCTCTTTGGGTGGTTTTCTTTTAACTCTTACAGCTGAAAGATCTTGATGTTTCCTTCAAGACTCTTGGCTCTCTGTAGCACACGTGTTTGGAGATAGACTTCCTCCACGTCATGTCATTTCCCCCCTTTCGTAATGTGTATTTTGTGTGTGTGTACAGGGTCTGTGTCAGTGCCGGCCGTCGGAGGGAAACTGTTCGTGTTGTAAGGAGTGTATGCTGTGTTTGAGCTCTCTGTGGGAGGAGTGCTGCGACTGTGTCGGTGAGATTGAAATCAATACATAATCAATACTCATTCAGCACTTTAAATAAAAAATAATCAATAAATCTCACAGCTGGTCCATGAACAATATTTGTTTTATTTTATTTTATTTTATCGATCAAATTTTTTTAAAAAAGTATACATTTATACATAAAATACATTATATGGAGGTATTTTGTTTTAAATAAATCCAAATTAAATTATAAAATAAAAAGAAATATTTTTAGTTCATAGTCCTGGCTCAACTTCTATTTAATGCTACTAACCAGGTCTTATAATAATCACTTTTTTATTTTTTAAATCAATCAAAATTAAACTATTTAGAAAATGCATTATGGAGTTTTTTTTTCTTATAAATGCGTTCCATAAAAATACATTATGTGCTTATTTTATATATATAAAAAATTTTTTTTATTAATTTTTATTTATTTTAATAAATCAACCAATTAGTTCTTAGTCTTGGCTCAGCTCCTGTTTAATGCTGTTAACAAGGTCTTATAATAATCACTTTATTTTTATTTTTTTAATCAAAATGAAATTCTAAATTAAATGTATAGATTATATTTAAAAATATGCATTATAGAGGTATTTTCTTATAAATACATACACTGTACATATTCTATACATTATGTGTTTATTTTATTGTATTATTTGTTTATTTATTTTGTAAATACATATAAATGTAAATTATAGAACATACTCCCATACTGTGTAAAAAATGTTTAATAAACAAATATATTTGACATATCTCATGTATGGAAAATTACTGAAATGAAATAAAATAAAATAAAAATTATAAAAAGTAATAATATAAAATAATAAAATTTAATTAATGACGCAAAATAAAATAAAGTGATTATTATAAGAATTAAGTGATTATTAGGAGTAGGACTAGTTTGTAGAAGACAGGAGGGCTGCTGACAGCAGTATAAAGTGTGAAGTGACTTCAAACACAAACTCCAGGTCAGTTCACAGATGTAGGGACAGTCAATCAGAGCACAAAAGTTTAAACCAGATCATTCCTAAACATAAAACGTAAATTGATAAATACGAGCAGTTTGTGATGCAAAGAGTTTTGGGAAAGCAAAGCATGCTTTAGATGCCAAGTTTGTTTTCATTCTCTTTTTTCCATTGGTTTCCTGTTTAAATCATTGCAAATGGCACACAGATAATGCATGAGCAGTAATTATCTAGTCAACAAGGCTATTGATAAAACTCCAAACTGACAAGAGGATTTTATGACCAGATGAAAAAGATGCATTATACCTAAGTCAATAAACATAATGCATAATGCATCCATTTCTCACAACAAGGACATAAAAGCATCAGATTCTAGAGCTCGTTCTGTTCCAAACACTCATTCATTGGCTGAGAGGGAAAGGAGGGATGTGTGTTGTTCCTGAAGACCGAACCTGCCGTGGTTTTGTTAATCAGAAGCAGCTGTGCTGTTAGTCGCTCCGCAGATAATCTGAAACACAAGATCTCTGCAGCGTTCTGCTCTTTATTAAACCCTTCATCCATGATCTGATTACCATCTTTAACAGCGGTATATCTCTCAGAGTGGAGCTGCTGCAGACAGTCGTTCACACACACACACAAAAATGCAGACAGAAAATATTTTATTTTATTTTATTTTTTATCTTTACTCAAATCTTAATAAGCCTAATAATCAGTTATCATAATAATCACTTTCATTGTATTTTATTGTATTTTATTAAATTAAATCAAGTTAAATGATAAAATACCCCCTAAACAAACAATTACTCAACTGCCTTTATTCAATGGAGGAAAAAACAAAACAAAATGTTTTTTTCAAACATTTTTCCAGTTTTTATTTTAAAATAAAGGTTGGAATAGCATGGAGTTAAGTAAATGATGACAAAATTGTTTAATTTTTGGTTAACCTTTTCCTTTAATAGCGGTTGACCAATATGAATTTTTCAATAAACATTTTTTATTTTTTTTCAAATACATTTAGTATTTAGATTTAAATATGATGAATAAAATATAAAAATAAAAATGAATAGGTATCATTCATAAAATAAAATATAAATACAATGTAAATGTTTACATTTAAATATAAAAAAGTATGAAATTATGTAACAATAGTTATTTAATATAAATAAATAAATAAATGGGAAGAAAAATGCATTATTCATTGCTAGGGCTATTAGTACGAACTGTATATAGCAGTCAAGTAGACTTGACAAGTAGACAGTTTTGATTACATTTGTTGGTAAAGTTCGTTTTGTGGCTTTCTGTCATGATGTCTGTAAGTTCGTTCTTTTTTCCGTCCCACAGGAATGTGTAACCCCAGGAATTACAACGACAGTCCTGCCACCTCCAAGAGCACCGTGGAGGAGCTGTACCGACCAATCCCATCGCTCTTTCGCGCTCTGACCGAAGGCGAAGCCCCCATTAACATGATGGTGGTGTCGTTCCCCGTGGCAGATGAACTTTCCCACCACGAGAACCTGGTGTCTTTCCTGGAGACGCTCGACAGCCAGAGCCACAGCATCTCACTGCCCAGCAGCAGCAGCAGCGTCCATGATGGTGTGTACCGGGGGGAAAAGATATTAAAACATGATTTTATCTTGTCCCAGAATACCAAAGATGTTTAGACATGAATCAACTTTTTAAAAGAATAGCTTAGCCAAAAATTTACATTTCGTTAAACAATGAATATGCTATTTTCCACACAAGGAAAGCGCATGGTGTTTTATGCTGTTAAGCTCCAAAGTGCAACTTTAAAATAGCATGAAATCTGTACAGCTCGCGAACATTGATTTTGTAATTTTGTATGGAAAATCGTTATTCAACTCGCTAATAACCTTAAATATTTCACCTCAAGATCTCATTTTTTGTTTCACAAAAGAAAGAAAATAGTTTGAAATGAGTGGTTTCGAAAATTATTATTTGTAATTTAATAATAATAATAATACATTTTTATTTTATTTCACTTTATTTTATTTTTTATATATTTTTATTTTATGTCTGGAGTTTATAGTCTTCGCTCAAATTATTGTTTTTAATAATTTGTACTTCTAATAATCACTTATTTTGTTTTAACTAAAAATGTTAAATAATTTTAAAATAAAATAAAATACCTTGTGATGAATAAACTGACCATAAACTGCATAAATAAACTACTTTTTTTTTGTTAAAAACATTATTCAGTCTTCTTTCGTTGTATGAAAAAAGAAACTTGGATAATTTGGCTCAAGATCTCTCTTTTTTTGTTTCTGTAAAGACAGAAAATGGTTAGGAATGTGTGATTGAGTAAATGATGACAAAATTAATTTGACAGAATTCTTTTAATAGTGGTCGACTAATTTAGATTCTCAGTGGACAGTTTTTTCTATATATGTTAAAATATTATTATATTATATTATTATAAAAATGATTATATGATTAAATATTAATTAAATAATATAAATATACGTTTACATTTAAATGTAGAAATTTATATTACATTAAAATATTTATTCACAAAAAAAATATATGTAAACAGTAAATATTTTAAATCAGTCAGAATTAAATTATAGAATACAAACTCACATACAGTAATGCTTAAAATGACTGTAAACTGCATGAATAAAAACAAATATATTCTCAGCGTTTACAAAAAAAAAATTAAATGCAAAAAGACAATAATTGTATTATTATTTTGTTGTCTTGAATTTATAGCTCAAATCTTAATAATAAAGTCTAATTTTAATCACTTTGAAAATAATGAAAATAAATTCTATAGTAAACATTTTGTGTAAGACACAAACCATTATTCAACATACTTTCATTCTGTGGAAAAAGAAGCTTGAATATTTTGTCTAAGTGTGTACTCAAACTAGGTGTTCTGAACCGTTTTGACTAGTGTGACCGCTCAGTGCTGCACTCGGGCGCAGTTCGTTTAGCCGGCCCTGGTCCAGTTGGAAGAGGACAGTGCCTATTTTGAGTACACCCTAAGATAGTGTATGATATATAAACATGTAAGCCTCGTCTCTTCTCTTCTCTCCTTTCCTCCCCGTCTCTTCTCTTCTCTCCTCCTCTCCTCCTCATCTCTCCTCCTCTGCTCTCCTCCTCTGCTCTCCTCATCTCTCCTCCTCATCTCTTCTCCTGTCCTCTACTCTTCTCTCCTCCTCTCCTCTTCTCCTCATCTCTTCTCTCCTCTTCTCCTCTGCTCTCCTCCTCTCCTCTCCTCATCTCTCCTCTTCTCCTCCTCTCCTCTCCTCCTCGTCTCTTCTCTCCTCTCCTCCTCTGCTCTGCTCTCCTCCTTTCATCTCCTTGTCTCTCCTCATCTTCTCCTCCTCTGCTCTCCTCTCCTCCTCATCTCTTCTCTCCTCTCCACCTCATCTCTCCTCTCCTCCTCTCCTCATCTCTCCTCATCTCTCCTCCTCTCCTCTCCTCCTCATCTCTTCTCTCCTCTCCTCTCCTCTCCTCCTCTGCTCTCCTCTCCTCCTCTCCTCCTCTCCTCCTCCTCATCTCTTCTCTCCTCTCCTCCTCATCTCTTCTCTCCTCTCCTCCTTTGCTCTCCTCTCCTGCTCTCCTATCCTCGTCTCTCCTCATCGTCTCTCCTCGTCTCCTCTCCACCTCATCTCTTCTCTTCTCTCCTCCTCTGCTCTCCTCTCCTCCTCTCCTCTCTTTGTCTCTCCTCCTCTGCTCTCCTCTCCTTCTCTCCTCGTCTCTCCTCCTCTCCTCTCCTCCTCATGTCTTCTCTCCTCTCCTCCTCTGCTCTCCTCGTCTCTCCTCTACTCCACTCCTCCTCAGCTCTTCTCTCCTCCTCTGCTCTCCTCTCCTCATCTCTTCTCCTCTCCTCATCTCTCCTCCTCTCCTCCTCATCTTTCCTCCTCTGCTCTCCTCCTCTGCTCTCCTCATCTCTCCTCCTCATCTCTTCTCCTGTCCTCTACTCATCTCTCCTCCTCTCCTCTTCTCCTCATCTCTTCTCTCCTCTTCTCCTCTGCTCTCCTCTCCTTCACTCCTCTCCTCGTCTCTCCTCCTCTGCTCTCCTCGCCTCCTCTCCTCTCATCATCTCTCCTCCTCTCCTCTGCTCCTCTCCTCTTCTCCTCTCCTCGTCTCTCTTTGTCTCCTCTCCTCTCCTCGTCTCTCCTCCTTTCCTCTCCTTGTCTCGTCTCTCCTCTCCTCTACTCTCCTCCGTTCCCCTCCTCGTCTCGTCTCTCCTCGCACCGTCTCGTCTCTCCTCTCCTCTCCTCTGATCATCTCTCCTCCTCTCCTCTACTCCTCTCCTCTCCTATGCTCCTCTGCTCTTCTCTCTTCTCCTCTCCTCTCCTCTCCTCTCCTCTCATTGTCTCGTCTCTCCTCGCATCGTCTCTCCTCGCCTCCTCTTGTCTCTCCTCTCCTCCCCATATCTCATCCTCTCCTCATCTCTCCTCCTCTCCTCTCCTTTGTTCTTCTCTCCTCATCTCTCCGCCTCTCCTCATCTCTCCTCCTCTCGTCTCCTCTGTTCTCCTCGCCTCTCCTCATCTCTCCTCCTCTCCTCGTCCCTCCTCTCCTCATCTCTCCTTCTCTCGTCTCCTCTGTTCTCCTCTCCTCGCCTCATCTCTCCTCCTCTCCTCTCCTCTGTTCTCCTCACCTCATCTCTCCTCATCTCTCCTCCTTTCCTCTCCTCTGTTCTCCTCTCCTCCTCTCCTTGTCTTGTCTCTCCTCGCCTAGTCTGGTCTCTCCTCTCCTAATCTCTCCTCCTCTGTTCTCTTCGCCTCGTCTCTCCTCCTCTCCTCGTCTCTCCTCTCCTCATCTCTCCTCCTCTCTTCTGTTCTCCTCTCCTCATCTCTCCTCCTGTTCTCGCATCTTCTCATCTCTCCTCCTCTCCTCGTCCTTCCTCTCCTCATATCTCCTCCTCTCCTCTCCTCCTTGTCTTTCATCCTCATCTCTCCTCCTCTCCTCTCCTCTCCTCCATTCTCCTCTCCTCATCTCTCCTCCTCTCCTTGTCTCTTCTATCCTCACCTAGTCTTGTCTCTCCTCGCCTCATCTCTCCTCCTCTCCTCTTTTCTCCTCTCCTCCTCTTCTTGTCCCTCCTCTCCTCTCCTCTGTTCTCATCTCCTCATCTCTCCTTCTCTCCTCTGTTCTCATCTCCTCATCTCGCCCCCTCTCCTCGTCCTTCCTCTCCTCTCCCCTCCTCTCCTCTCCTCTCCTCTCCTCTCCTCTATTCTTCTCTCCTTGTCTCTCTTCCTCTTCTCTCCTCTCCTTGTCTCTTCTTCTCTCCTCCCCTCTTCTCTGGTTCACCCATGCTGTTCTGTGATGTATTGCTCTGACTCTCCTCTCATTCCTCAGATGCCTTGTGTACGGTGGTCTACTTTGATGACTGCGTGTCCATCCATCAGTGTAAGCAGTACTGTGAGTCGATGGGTGGATCAAAGTACCGCTGGTTTCATAATGCCTGTTGTGAGTGTATCGGCCCTGAATGTCTGGACTATGGCAGTAAAGCCGTCAAATGCATGAACTGCCTCATCTGAAAGCTCAACACTGACTCTACACACTTCATCTGGCCATTTCTCTTCTTGTTTACAAGTCATATTCCATCTGTTTCCATTTCATATTCATATTTCTGGTTTGACTATTAAAAACTAAAGTGAATGTTTTTCAAATTCATTCAGAGTGGTTTAAGACTGTAGTCTCCTGATCTGGTATTTTTGGTGATTTACAATGTCGTACAATATTTGATTTGATGATTTGAAATGAAAAAAGAGATTTAATCTGTATTTGTATACAGTTTGATTCAAACAAGTGTTTCATTTAAAAGGTTTTTGTTTTGTTTTTTTTGTTTTTGTCTTTTACTACAAATGACAACATGGATGCTATTTTAACAATCAAAGTTTAGGTTGAATATATATCTGAATATAAAAGGGAAAATTCTCTTAAAGTTATGAACAAAGTTTTTCCAGTAATGCTAATAGAATGTTCATATAAAGTCATCTGGTCTTTATTAATGTTCTCAAAAACTTGATTTATACATTGTTTCACAAAACCTTTTTGCTCTTAAATGTTTTGGACATTTGTGTAATGTTTTTAAATCCTACTACTTGTTTCGGAATGTTCAGGGAACATTCAAATGTAACATTCCCCTTAATGTTTGCAAAATGACAAAATGGAATGTCGTATAACAAAGAGGCAAAATAATTGTATTTTTTTACTTTTTAAAAAAAACTTGACATTTAGAACATTAAGAGAACATTCAGAAAACATTTTCATAACATAATGGAAACATTGTTAGAACACATTTTGTTAACTGAGAAACTTGTAAGGTTTTCACTGTTTTAGAAAACATTTTGCAGTTTTGCATTTCACTTTTAAAAATATTTGTAAATGTTCTTTAGACACTATTTAAAATATTTACTGTTTAAAAATAGACATGACAAATACATTTTTAAAACTACATTCCATGAAGTCTCTCAATATGTCACCTACCCATTAACTAGTTCATTTCCTGTTCATATGAACAGTTATTCTGTTATTCTGGTGTGAATCCCTCACCGCAGCTCTCGTCTCTGCCAAACTCTCAATGTAAGTTGGAATAAATGCAACATGACAGTCAGATGTAGTCAGCATCAGTCAGACCTCAGTCAGAGTCAGACAGCTGGCAGGTGTGTGTGTGTGTGTGTGTGTTTGCATGCTTCTAGTGACCTCAAAGACTTTCTTTGTCTGACTTTCAGACACACTTTTACTATTCTTGTTTAAAACTTTTGAGAGGTTCAGTAAAGTGCTGCAAAATGCAAGTTGAGCTTAAATTGCTGCATAAATTTCAGTTATTTTTATAAATGAAAATTATTTACATTATTTTAGTATTTTTTTAGTATATTTATTATAGTCTATAACTATTATAGTTTCACTAATATTTAGATTTTGTTTTTATTTTTATATATATTTTTCATTTTTGGTAAAGTTTTAGTAATTTTGTTGTTTTAATTTTGTTTTTAAACATATATATATATAGCTTTTATAAATGTTCATTTCAGTTTTACTCATTTTAATATATCGTTTAGTTTAATTTATTGTTTTAGTTTTAGTTAACTATAGTAACCCTGAACTGAATGAAATTATTATTGTTAATTTTCATACATAATTTTTTATTTAAAAATTAATCTAAAAACTAATTGAGACCTATGTACTTCATTGACAGAGATCTTTGAAATATATATTTTTTTCTCTAAAGGAGATCTCGAACAATGATAAGTTTTCGTGTTATCTTTTATACTCGATGACTGAACAGAGTTGTGTTTCTGTTGTGTTTCCGCCATCTGCAGGATGGTAATGACATTACACGCATTTCTAATATTCACAACAAAAGATATCTTTATTATTTATTATAATAAATGATTACTTTATATGAAAACAGTTCGTTGCTGGAAAACTCATTCATGATGAATGTCTTTAAATGGTTCGATGGCACTGTTTATTAGAGTTTACAAAGGTTTAAAATACATTCGTTGAGTCCCTCTTTCTCCATGAGGTGTCACTTTCAGCGTATTTATTTTCTGTTGTGTAATAATTTTTTTTTTAAGTTGTAAAATAATTTAATAAATACATACATAAATTAGTTATTTAATATACAATATCTAATTATATAATTTATCTTCTAAATTATATATTAAATATAATTTTACTGTATAACATATTCTGATTTGAATAGGTTTCGCAGAGTGCGTGTATTTTCCCAAACGCGTTCCGTCACCGTACGCACAGCACTGTTTGTTCCGTCCGGGCTACCATCCTTCGCCTCGTTCTCGCTCTCTCGGTCGGTCTTGCAGTGAAGATGGCGGAAGCTCCCCCGCGGCCCTGCCGGTTCTTCTGTCACCGGTGTTCGGAAGAGATCAGCCCTCGGCTCCCGGTAAGACGCTACGGTCTTAACGCACCCCGACCGATCGCTTTGAAGCGGTATGGACGTGTCTAACGGAGAAAACGGCCTCTTTTATCACGCGTTTCTCCGCGCTGGCTGTGCTAACGGCTAACAGGCTGCTGGTTGCCAATAG
This sequence comes from Carassius carassius, assembly GCF_963082965.1. Taxonomy (NCBI): domain Eukaryota; kingdom Metazoa; phylum Chordata; class Actinopteri; order Cypriniformes; family Cyprinidae; genus Carassius; species Carassius carassius. Next base: position 2,614,073 of record NC_081766.1, read on the forward strand.
CAACAATCAGGATTAAAATGAGGATTTAATTTTTGTTCTTAATTAGAGAAGTGAGAGTTTAATCAGACGGACTCTTGGCAGATCTGAGCGCAGATTAAAGATGTTTCCAGAGCTCTGCTGTTTGAATAACCTGTCAAACCAGAAGATGCTTGTTATGACAGGATCTATCGTTAGTCATCGAGAATCATTGAACTAGTTGTTATATGTTAAATATTCTACGATTATTACCGTTCTGTAACTAAAGTTTCAGATGTTCATAGCTCTGGGTTTGGTCTGTCATGTAGTTTAGTTGCCTATAATTAGTTATTAGAGATCAACTATTTCAATTTTAATAACTATTTATGATGTTTGTGATGAAACCGATGGCTGGTTAGTTTCTGTGTTTTTAACTAGACTTACTTATTGTAAGACAGTGTTTAAGTTGGTCAAAGGTTGGTTTATGGCTGGTTTTCTTTGATTCAGGTGGTTTAGTTGACAGAAGGCTGATTGTTAAGAGAGCTACTGGTTAGTTTGTATAGTTAGTATAACAAGTCATATCAAATGTTAAGAAAACCAGTGTTTATTAATTGTTGAAATGCTGATGTCTTTTTTATGTGTGCTTTAGGTTACTTATATAGACAGCTGTCACAAAAGGCTGGTTATTATGAGATCTGCTGTTATCTAATTATTGTAGTATTAAATTGAGGTTTTGATGTTTGATTTCAAATTGATAACGTGTGGTTCAGGAGTCTGATAAAGTTGTTTGCTGTTACTGAAGGATGGTTTATTACTGCCTAATTCTAATATCTGCTTCATACGTCAGTCGAGTTTTCATAAAACTGACAAGTTGATGTGTGAGTTGGTCTTATTGATCTGTGGTTCATGTGGTTTTGGTATGTGATTTGTGATTTAAAAAAAAAATCTTTGAAATATTTGATTTAAAAAAGAGAGAGAGCGAGAGGCTCTAGACTAGCATTCTCTATTCTTTTTCTATTCTATCTCCTTGTTTTCTTTTTATACTTACTGTTAGTTTATGTGAGGAAAAAAAGAGCCTCTAACAATAGCATTTTTATTTTTATTTAGCCTGTAACACCAGTCCTTTTCTATTCTATCTCCTTGTTTTCTTTTTATTTATTATAAAAGCAGACCTTTGCTATGTGTTCTGCATTAGACTAACCGAGACTCACTTGTCACAGCACTTAATGTAAATAATTCATGTAAGTCTAATTTTTTGACCGAAGAAGACTTTTGACTATACAACTATGCACTGAAAAAAAATGATACATTGAATTTACTAAAAAAAAAATATGGTAAGTTGGTGCAATCAATTTATTTTAACTATATTTAAATAAACTAATTTAGTTGATTAACTTTCAGCAAAATTTATTTCATTTATTTATTTTTATAAATTTTTTTAGTGAATTCAATGAATCACATTTTTTTTCTGAATAATTTCTAAAATTAATCATGGTTGAATAATGAGATCAGCTGATTAATTTGAGAAATTATTGTGAGTAATGTCAGATTCTGATATAGAGGTTTACTGAAAATAAAACTAAAACCATTAAAAACACACTCGCATATTTTTGTTACTTGAAATAATATAAAATCTAGGCCTATATAAAAACCTACTTATTTTATTTAAATTAGTTGCAAAGGCAACATTTTTCTTTTAACTTCATATAGGCCTACTAAAATAACTTAAACTTAAATGCAAATTAATAAAACTATGTAGACATTAAAAAACATTTTAAAATGTGGATAAATAATGTATAATAGATTTTAATAAACACAATTCAGTATAATAGTGTCTCAGTTATACTAAAATAAACCTGGTGCTTCTTTCTCCAGGGGTTTTTGGTTGGTTCTTACATGTGTTCTCTGCTCTACAACTTTCTGCTGACACTCATAATAAATGAAGCTAATTCTGTTGGAGAGTGATGGATGATGGATGATGGATGATTAGTAAAACTGCCTTAATTCACTGTCATCTTCAGTCGGAATGACCAGGACACGTCAGGAGTTCATCTTAAACACAGATCTGTTTAATTTGTCAGTTTGACACATACTATCATCTCTAGCTGTCAGGAAACATGAGGCCAAAGATCGTTCTGCACGTGCCGCTCCGCGTATGAGGTTTCAGAGGGCAGCAGGGAAGAGAATGGATGGCGTTAGAGAGCTCTTCATCATTCTGTGGGGGTTATTATCCTCCTGTTATTGTGCAAGGCCTCTAGAAAGAGCCCAATAGAACAGAGCGCCTCAGGTCAGCTGAAGGTCATCATACAGGACATTTGTGATAAAATGTGTTAAATATACTACATGAAAGCATATTCTATTAGGCAAAATATTTCAGATCCAAACACGTAAAGGGGCTGAAGATGAACAACAGCGAGCCATCACAGTTTTGTGGAAATCTGCTCAGTTCCGTGTGCGGATCGCAGATTTCACAGCACTGCAATCTCAGATCAGACGAACTCTTCTGCATTTAGTTTCTTTTTATGTTTAGATCGCAGTATAAACCAGGCAAGGAAACTAATCTGCGCTGTGTGTTAGACTGTTGACGGATATATTGATCTTAAATGATAAGAGAATACACACCTCATTCCAAAATGTATGAACTTTTTCACATTCCGTCATCGTATGAAAGAAGGATCCGAGTTGTTGGTCAGTACATTCATCACAGAAGAGACTAAAAGAGGAGTCCATACGAGTGGGGTCCGATAAGTTCTGTGACAAAGATGATAATGAATCAGTTTGTGATTGGGATTTTTTGATAAAGCGAAAGAGTTCTGCCATACTCTGCGAAGTAGGGATGGGCGTTTTCCACAAATATCACATTCGAATATTTGAGCTCACAAAAAACGAATATTCAAATATTCGTTTATTTAAATTAAGTTGAATGAGTCAGACGTTATTTTTCAGCAACATTTGTTTTCGTCATTTTGAACAAGCTTACACACAATAAGCTTGAACATTACACATCGTGTTTTGTAGCTGAAAACCTTTAACAATGCGTGCAAACAAACAAAAGTACAGATTAAAAGCAAAAAAAAAAAAAAAAAAGTGAACAAAGAAAAAACATAAAAAGCAGCCTGCAGCAATTAGGCTATTGTACAGAATGTAGCTTACACTTAACTTTTAAACTGTCAGCAAATCTTTTTTTCTTTTTTTCTATTGTTTTACATGTTCTTGTTAAGAAATACGGGCATGTAAACATGATCGGGGGAAAGTCGGCTCCTTAGTCTGTTAACAATAAGGCCGGAGAAGGCCGTGGAGAAAATGCGCTCTGACGACACAGACGTTGTCGGGACTCACAAATAACGGTGTGCTAAGCGAATAAGTTTTGTGAAGCGCTTCGTGTTTTCGTTTCACCACTGAATGGGATCCTCATCTGGTGGAATACATGGCTCCAGCAAGAACTGTTCCCACTCTTCTCGGCTGGACTCTCTGTAATCATCGCTGAAGAACTGGTTCAGCCTTTTCCGACGAGTGGGCATTGCATCCTCTTCATCGTTGGTGACGGCGACTGCATCCGCATCACTCGCATCAAGGAAAATGTTCTGATAATGTTCAAAAAAGTTTTTTTTCTTCTTACTTCTCTCATGTTTTCATCGAGAAACCTGAGATGTTTGTGCCGATGCCGATTTTTAGAGGTCAGGGTCAGCCGATGGCCGATATGTGCTGCCGATTTTTAGGGCCGATATCTTGAAGTTTTCCTCTTTATTTGCATGCAAAAATGTCACACTAATAATAATTGGATGCACAACATTTCTAAACTTATCATGATTTATTGAGCACTGACTTGAACCATCTCTCGAATCTTAATTTTGTGCACTGCACGGTATTAAAATAAAAAATGTATTCAAAGTTAACCAAACAAAATCAATAAACTGACCAAGTATTAAATATATAAAACAGGTTATATATATATATATATATATATATATAAATAAATAAATAAAAGTCAATCATTTACATAAAAGTTTTAGAGCATTTATCAAGTAGAATTTTTCAAGTTTGTTGGAACATACATGTAAACTTAAATATACATTTAAATAAATACAATTTTAAAAATAAAAATCTGAAAATATAAAAAAATAAATATATAAAAAATAAATAACAGTAGTGCTGCAAACACACTAGCAACCAGCAACATTTGTGTTTGGTATAAATGACACAGAACATCTAAAGTGCATTCTAATTTCAAACTTACATCGCAGTCTGTTCATTATTAAAATAAAGTACAGTCAACCAAACATTTAAAAGGTTACACTGGTCAGTTTAAATAGACCGTAGTATACCGGTCCACTCTGCTGTTATGCACGTTTTTACTCATGTGAAGAGGATGATCTTTTCCGTCTAGTTTACATTAAAAAAATAAAAAATATTATAGTTTAACATTCAGATACATTGCGAATATGGAAACATTTGGATATGTGCAGAACGAGACGTGAGCAATAACCTCCAAATACATCTAGTAAAACCCGCGCTCGCTCGTCCTCGTATGGATCGGATCATTTTTCGGATCAGCAAAAAAAAAAAAAAAGGCCAAGACAAATAAACATACGTTTTGTCTTTTTTTATTAACATTAAATTATTAAATTAAAATATATGAAATCAACTTAAAGTGCACATAATATCTTCTTTTTAACATAATAGCCCGACTTCTCATCTCCCAGTCTGCTGTGATGAAGTGAGCAGTTATCGTCACAGAGCTCTCCGTCCCACTGGACGTCCACCCGTCTGTCGTGAGCGCAACAGAGGATGCTTGGGATAGTTCATCCACAACTGTTTTCTTCTCCTGTTCATAAAGATCTGGCACAATATTTTCACTCTAACCTCTTTCCTCATCATTATATCTGACAGGGAATACAAAATGCGCGGGCCGTTCAAGCTCCTCCATTCCTCCGCTCGCCATGACCACTGAGTGTGGACTGAACATGCGCAACTTTTTTTTTTTTATAAATCAATCCGGGGGTCACGTGTGTGCCGAACCGAAGATATTGATCAGAACGGATCACGGATCAATGATGATCCGTTGCACCACTACTATAGTGTGTCATTTGAAAACATTGCAGTTGCGTTTTAAAATACAACAACGAGCACCACGAAAGCATTTAAAGAGGCGCATTCAGCAGTCTGCTTGACGGGAAACAGTCAACAAAGTAAAATGATCTCCAACGTATGGCGCGCTCTCTTCATTTTATCAAATGATCATAATCACATCTATTCATTTTACAGTCCTGCTACTAGCATTTTATTCAGACTAAAACCCCTTTAATTCGGGTGAGAAAGCTTTTTTTCCAAGTGGCTTTTGCACATAATAATAATACCGCTGCAGACGCATTTTGCAGCATTAAGGTAATTAATTGATCATTAATTTAAACGACGATCGATCATGGAAATTATCAAATATTGACATCCCTAAATACAAATGAGTTGGATGGAAAACTGGTTATTGTCTGCATCAAACCATGCTTCCGAACAAATGTGATTCACGGTTCTGGGCAGCTCCAGGACAGCTGTCTTTCCGAGCACGGTGCTGTCTGTGAGCGGGGCGGTGTAACGTCAGAGACAATTTACTTTGGTAACGTCACACTGCAGTGTTTGTCAGAGCTGCCAACTTCTCCACCCCATTTACAGAGTGAAATTCTCTGACTACCTTTATCTCCCAGGACTGCTGTTGAATCTTCCAAAAGTTTTGGCTTGGGGTGCTTCACATGCATTGGCAGCAGCAGCACTTTCCACCGCACCAATAACACGGGGCTGCCCGCCGACGTGCCTGACTTTAAATCGGCGCTACTAAACACGGATATCGGCCGATGCCGATATATAATAAAATGACAAATATCGGCCCGATATATCGGCCTACCGATATATCGGTCGACCTCTAGCCGAGGGTCTAGGGCAGACGCGAGAAGAAGAGTTTTAACTGCATTCTCCAAGTTAGCTGTGTTTATTCGTCGCTTGAGAGATGCCGCAACAATGTTCTTGGATCACTTTCTGTGTTTATCCACGGCATATTTGAAGTACTGTAGAAGACTGCAGTTCTTAGGGGGCATTCACATATCGCGTCTTTTGCATGCTCAAGTTCGTTATTTCCAATGTAGGCGCGCGGTATGCGCGCTCATAATGGAAGCGATGCAGTCGCGATGCGCACTGCATCGAGTTAAAAACATCTCAACTTTCTGAATGCCACAAGCGCATCGCAGGGTTATGTGACAAGAATTAAACATTCAGCTTCATCCTTTCCCGTAACAACGTTGAAAGCTCAGCCAAGATGAAGGAACTGCTGATCATAGCTGTATATGGATTGCCATTTTGAAATAAATTTAGTAGCAGAGCTACTGAAAGCGAAATCCATTTATCCTTTACTGAATTTTCCGCGTCTTCATAGAGAGCGCGCGTCATTGTTGCTTAGCCTCAGGAGCGCTTCTGCCCGAGCACTTTGGAAAGAAGGAGAAAGCGGAGCGCATAGCCTTTTCCACGCGTTATTAGGCGCGATATGTGAATGGCCCCTTATTCATTCATTAATTATTTTTTGCTTGCATACATCTTCAAATATGCCGTGGAGAATCACAGAAAGTGACCAAATTAGGTTTTATTGTGAACTTTTTTTTTTTTTTTTGCGAAATTCGAATATCATTTTTATTTATCGAATAATCAGAGCAGAACGAATATTCGAATGTTCGACTATCTGTGCACACCCCTACTGCGAAGAGGACAGGCCCAACCAGGGAACCCCTGTTAATCAGAATGTTTGTTAACGACCTCTGATGTCTAAAGTTTACAAAAATTACTTACTTTCTCTCTAGTGATATTTGATGGTTATAAAGCAGTTTTTGTTCTTTCTGACTGAAATCTGATTACATGCTTAAAACACTGCACATTTGCTATGTTGCTTAGAAATAATAAACAGCCCAAAGACTAAGGCTAATAAACTATTTGGCAGTTATTTTAATTTTATTTATTTATATATTATTATAGTATATTTATTAATTATTTGAATTACATTTTATATTTTCAGTTTTCATAGTAATGTATTAAAATATTGTGTTTTATTTGTTTATTGAATTTATTTAGTAAAATCAGTACTAATGTCTTTATTTCAGTTAGGTGGCAAGACATTTAGCTTAAATGACGTTTTTCAGTTGTCAGATTCAGTGGGTGGTGTTTAAATGCTGTTCTGACCTCTGTGTTCAGGATTACATCTGTCCGCGGTGTGAGTCCGGCTTCATCGAGGAGCTGCCTGGAGAGGGAAGGTAAAATACTGACCTGCTGCCGTGGATCTGGAGAACTGGTTCATTTGCACAGGAAAATCAAAAGTTGTGTTACGGTTGTTTCTCTGGCTGAGGTTCCACATCAGGAAACCTGTTTGTGACATTGATTTCATCAGCAGGATGAATGCAGTTCAGTTTCAAACGCTGTGAATGTGATTTACATGCATTAGAAAAATGAAACAATAGTGTGGTGATTTTATAGCTTCTTCCATAGTTTTAGTTGACGCTGAGTTTTCTGAATATACATTTGCTGGTTTTTTTCTCTCTCTGAATCTTTTTCTCTTCTTTCCAGTGCAGAGAACGGGTCCACATCCACAGCCTCTAGTGATCAGAACCGGCCCTCGTTTGAGGTGAGCTGAGCTGTCATCATCTGTACCTCGCTAACTGAGTTCACTTGCCATGCAAACTTTGGTTCATATATATTAAGTAGAAAATGAGCTTTCTGGTTCACAATGCAAATTTGAAAATATGTGTTTAACAGCTGCTTATATCCAGGGTAGCATACAGATTTAGACATTTATCATAGTTAATAGATGGCAAGGAAAAATTGTTGAAAGCGGTGATGAATGTTCTCCCAGGCCTCCCATATTGCACACAGGCCACATAATGAAAATCGTGTGTGTGTGTGTGTGAAACCTCTCTCCCATCAGAATGTGGACCAGCACTTGTTTACGTTCCCGCATGGTTATGGGCAGTTTGCTCTGGGGATCTTCGATGAGGGCTTCGACTTCAGAGCGGGTTTGTCAGCAGAAGATAACCGTGATGCAGAGAACCGCAGAGAGCGAGAGATGGCCTCACGACAGAGACACGGGGCCAGACAGCCACGGGGACGACACGTCCCCCGGAGACAAGGAGCACGGCATGAGGGGGTACCCACTCTAGAAGGGTGAGAATTCAGCAGATGGCTCTGTACTGCAGATTTATTCAGTCTCTATTACTTTTTGAATTGACTGAAGTTCTTACATTTATTAAAGCGCTATCTACTCTGGATTCCCATTATAGTGCAAAAGAATTAAGAAATTGTAAGGAGTTAAATAATGTGATTTCCAGACCTGGAAGTAAAAAAATGTAATCAAATATATATTTAAAAATAATATATACAAATGTTATAATTAACATAATTTTAAATAAATTAAATAATATATTTTTTTCTAGTAATTCTGAGGTTTTTAATCATTGTATTCTCTTTTATCATTCTATTTTTTATAACCTAACCTAGTAATCAACTTTAGAAAATTAATTGGTCAAAAGGTGTGGGGAACTCTATTTCGTTAAATATTATTACTGTAGTGATAATGTGCTATGACCATTACTGTAGACCAGAGGTCCCCAAACATATTAATAAGAAAGGTCAAAAATGAAACGTGCAGTTTGCCAAAAGTAAATATTCCATTATACACAACTATATTAAAATGTCTACAATTTAAATAATTAAAAAAAGTACTTTTTGTTTTCACAGAATCATTCAGCAGTTAGTTAATGGAATTATTGCTCCGACAGCTATGCCAAACATGGCGATGGGGCCATGGTGAGTCCCAGATACAATTCTGTCTTTTAACATCATTTGTCAGTGTTTGACCGCCCACAGCTGATCACTGGACTCTTCTGTCGTCCCACAGGGGAGTGCTGCACTCAAACCCAATGGACTATGCATGGGGTGCCAATGGATTAGATGCCATCATAACACAGGTCCTCAAGTGGCTTATTGCTTTATTTTATAATCATAAGGGTTGTGAAACTCTACTGAGCTCCATGCTGCTATTGCAAACACTTTCAGTGCATTTATAAACCGTATAATCACTTTTTTTGTCCCTGTTGTCGTCCTGTAGTTATTAAATCAGTTTGAAAATACGGGTCCCCCTCCGGCAGACAAAGAGAAGATAAAGAATCTCCCTACAGTCCAGATAACACAGGAGCACGTGGGTAAGATACATAACCACACGCTGCTAGAGGATCTCTGTTTCATGTTTTAGCAGCAGTGCTTCAAACAGACTGAATTAAGAGATTTCTCAGAGAGGGATCTGTATGCTGACAGCGTGAGGTGCTTTAGCTTTCTAGTGGAAACTCTTAGACGTCCCACACGGTGAAACCCAAAACCCAAACTTCAGAGATCCTGTATTTATGTCTCAGGTGTTTTTTGTGAGCAAAATCATACAATAATTCGTGCAATAAGATAAACATTAAAAATGTGTAATGTATATATAAATACACATGTACACAGTGTATATAGATGGTATATGCATTATATTAAGTACACACACACTGACACTACCATACTTTTTTTATTCAGCAAGGATGCATTAAATTGATTTAAAGTGACAGTAAAGAAATTTTATAATGTTATAAAAGGTTTCTATTTCAAATCAATTCTGTTCTCAATCAAAGAATCTTGAAAAATTTTATGCATCACAGATGACAAGAATATTGTGCAGCACAACAGTTTTCAACGCTGATAATAATCAGAAATGTTTCTTGAGCAGCAAATCAGTATATTATTCTGATTTCTGAAGATCATGTGACACTGAAGACTGGAGGAATGATGCTGAAAATACAGCTGCGCAACACAGAATACATTACATTTTATTCACATAGAAAACTGTTATTTTAAGTCGTGTTTACAGTATTTTTGATCAAATAATTTCTAACTTGGTGAGCAAAAGAGACGTCTTCAAAAGCATGAAAAATCTCACTGAGCTTATCAGAATCTTATTGTGATTTAGTGATGATCTGTGATGTGTGTTTTTGTGGTTCAGGTGCTGGTCTAGAGTGTCCCGTCTGTAAAGAAGACTACAGCGCAGGAGAGAACGTTAGACAACTTCCTTGCAATCATCTCTTTCATAACGACTGTATAGTTCCCTGGCTCGAGCAGGTGTGTTTCTCTTCTGTTTTATTGCATTTTTAATCATCTAAACAACTTTTGACATCATATATTTGGCCGTTAATGAGTGATCCAGATAAAGTCTGTTTCAATTTGTAGTTTGTGACATTAATTTCATGGTTCGTGGTTCTGTACAGAAAGGCAGGAATTTGCAAATTGAATTTGTGCTAATAACTCCTGATGCTGTGTTTAAGTTCATCCTGTTATACAGCACCTTTGAACTCTTGTTACTTTTTCAAATTAATATGCAGGCGTTGAAACTTGCAATTTAAATAATAATATGCTCTTGTCAAACTCAGAAAATGGACAGGATGGAAATAAAGAGCTGAAGTTAGTCATTGCTCAGCGAGTTAGTGTCAACCTAAAGTTCAAGCTCAGTTTCATTCAGTACATTTTCTTTAACTATTCTAATGTTAAAACTATAATCAAAATTTCAATCTTAATAAACAAAACAAACAAAGAATTCCATTATTTAATGGCACATTATTTGATAAAAAAAAGAATAAAAACAGTTATAATATGCAATATTATTGCAATTTCAAATAGCTGTTTTCTATTTGAATATATTTTCAAATGTAATTTATTCCTGTGATGCGCAGCTGTATTTTCAGCATCATTCCTCCAGTCTTCAGTGTCACATGATCGTTTGGAAACGAGGATTTTTGGTTAACTGAATCTTAAACTAAAATCATCATAAAAAACTTGGTTACTTGAAAGAAATAAAACTTGAAATAAAATGAGATTTTTTACAATTTAAGCTAGTTTCATTTACTTTGACCAAAAATGGCTACAATTAAAACTGAATTATAAATGAATGGCATTTGGAAAGAAAATATTATGTAAACAAATATATTAAATATATAATATATTAATTATTGAAGTTGTGTGTTTATATAAATATGATAAGTAAATACTTGTAATTTAGAAAATATAAAAATTAAATTCTAAATATTATAATAAAAACTGTACTTGTATCCTAACTAGACTAAAATAACTGTTCAGATATCACTCTGAAATGCTGGTTTCTTTTATGAAGTTGTTTTGTGGAAACCTTGATACATTTTTCCAGGATCCTTTAAGTTGAACGTTCAGAAGAGCAGCGGGTTAAACGCTTTGTCTGTGTGTTTCCCAGCATGACACGTGTCCGGTGTGCAGGAAGAGTTTGAGCGGGCAGAACACAGCCACAGATCCGCCCGGCCTGTCAGGGATAAATTTCACCCCTTCTTCCTCCTCCTCTTCCTCCTCCAGCTCTCCAAGCAACGAGAATTCCACCAATAACTCGTAAGAGCTGAGACCGCATCCTGAACACATCATCATCATCATCATCTCAGTGCTGCGCCGTGCTGGTTTCCCCTCCACCGGTGACAGAACCAGGGCTGAACGATAATCTCTGACCCCGCCCATCACTAATAACACACCTTTACCAGCCCTGAAGCGGGTCCAGACTGGTCAGAGAGCACGCCAAGAGACAAATACACTCTTCTATTGCTTCAGACAGCGTTACGTTGCTTTTTTTTAACCGTTAAACTTCAGAGCGGTCATGCCTCAAGGTTTGGGCAGCACCTGTCCACGTGATGTGGTTTTAATCAGCAGAAAGCCTGAGAAAAATGCTGAGGAAAACAGAGCGATGAAGGAAAAGAAGAAGAGGATGTTACACAGCGATGACGGTGCCAGATCGGAAGAGTCGAACTGCATTTTAGAAGCAGACGTTGTGTCTCTCGAGAGGGATACGTGCGTTCAAATAGAATCTTTTTTTATCATTTGATGTTTATTTTATGGATAAAAGTGGCTGATTTGTGAACGTGCGTATGGGTGAATCTCACAAAACCAGTCACATTTCACCTCAAAACCAGAAGAAAAAAAGAAACCGTGTTATGCTAAAGCCTATTTTAGAGCCACCAATAACTTTTTGTTACTTTTGAATACATTTTTGAAATGTTATTTTCATGACAATAAAGCACAGTTTGCTGTAATGCAAAAAAATCAAATACGAATTGAATTCATGTTTATAGATTATATTGTTAGTTTTACTGCCTTTAATTAGATAAATGATTTTATTACAGTATTATAGAATTGTAATACTACATTACAGTAATGCGAATCACCATCTGAGTAATAAATCTGAATGCATTGTGGTAATTGAATGCTTAATTCTCATGAAAATAACTCCAATATAGTCATTTTGGGCATAATACATTTTTTATTTTATTTTGATTTGGAGGTTAAGTAAAACCTGGACATGTTTTTTTGTGTGATGTGTCACCCATACAGTATATATGAAACGTATTTATTGAAAACATTAAAACACAAACAAACTGCATTATATTGTGTAAAGCCAAGCGATCCAAGAACATCTGTGACTGAGGAAAACACAGCGCAGGTTTCTCTCCTAATACTTATTTTCACAGTATTTTTTTTTTGTTTTGAGAAGATTAATAGAACATTGAACAAACAGAAACGTGTGAATTTTTTGGGCAATATTTTATGATTTTCTACGTTAAGCAGCATCCTAAAAACTCATGAGAGAAATAGATTTTCTCTATTTCACTTAGCATTTTTTGGTGCCTTTATCCAAACAGGCACACGACCCGATAATGTGATAAAAGCTCTCTCTCGCTTTCTTTTTTTATTGTATTTTTTTTTTAAATCTCCTCACATTCAGCTGTCTTCTCGCAGTCTGCGATTTTTTTTTTTTTTTTTTTTTTTAAGTTAAATGGTTTGTTTTTGTAAATCATAATAAAGGAGAAGAACAAACAAATGACTGAATGAATGTAATGTATTGCTGCTGATGATGAGATGTTTCATTAAATCTGTCATTGGTTTCTCCACAGATCGCGAACACAAACTAAGCTCAGAGTTTCTGTGTTTGTTCTAATACTTTATACTCCAATAGACGCTTTTAAAACTGAATATTAGAAATAAGTTTGTTTATATTTAATTTCAGTTAACAGTTGTCTATTTAAATTCAACTTATGTTTTTTTTTTTTTTTCAAATTTTTTGAAACACACCTATGGCTGGTTTACAGTCTGTTATAACATACAGTACAGACCAAAAGTTTGGACACACCTTCTCATTCAAAGAGTTTTCTTTATTTTCATGACTATAAAAATTGTAGATTCACACTGAAGGCATCAAAACTATGAATTAACACATGTGGAATTATATATGGAATTATATACATAACAAAAAAGTGTGAAACAACTGAAATAGTTCCCCGAGAGATGCTTAGCACTTGTTGGCCCTTTTGTCTTCTGTCTGCGGTCCAGCTCACCCCTAAACCATCTGGATTGGGTTCAGGTCCGGTGACTGTGGAGGCCAGGTCATCTGGCGCAGCACCCCATCACTCTCCTTCTTGGTCAAATAACCCTTGATGCCTTCAGTGTGACTCTACAATTTTCATAGTCATGAAAATAAAGAAAACTCTTTGAATGAGAAGGTGTGTCCAAACTTTCGGTCTGTACTGTACGTTGCATCATTCTTCAACAGCCAAGAGCCGAATCTTATGACAAATTCATAAAATAATGTGCTGAAATGTCAGCTTGTTCAGATCAGCACCCTGTTGTCTCATGCCAGAAAGTAGGAAAGATTCAGTACAATCTTGTTTCAGTAAATTTGTGACATTAGCTATTTTTGAGTGTTGAGTTGTACACTGATTCTACAGTCTGTGTTATCAGCCTGTGTGTCTGCATGTGTCTGTCTGATCTCCAGCCAAGAAGCTGCTAATTGTGATTATCTGCAAGAGTGACCAGCCTTTGTTGCAAACTCGTTCTGAAGTTAATTAATTGTTGGCTATAAACAACATAAGCAGTCCCTGTACTGCACTACTGAGTGTTTTCAGACAGAGAGCTCTCTCTTCCCTCTCGCAGAGTGCTTTTATTGTTATGAGACCACCAAATCAACCATGTATAGAGACTTATGAGCTTTTTTGAATGAATCAGTTAGTGACCTGCCTTGCTGCTGCTCTTATGCTTCCCTCTTAAAAATAAAGTTTATTTTATTTTTTGCAGTGATGCCATAGAATAATCTTTAATTTTTAAGAGTGTTGTTGCACAGCACTGAGCTTTATCACAAATAAAAACATATTCCTGCAAAAACTTTTCTTGATTGCACACTAGATTGTCTAAGTTTAAAGTATACATTAAACAAATACATCTTAAGTGTTATTTTAAAATGACTTATATAACATTATAGAATTCATTAGTATACATAGTATTCATGTTTTGAAGGGACTTTTATTTTTATATTTTCAGTATTTCTTTTAATTTTAGCTTTTGTGATTTTGTTTTTAATTTCACTTAGACTTTGTGTAGTTTTAGTACTTCAATAGTATATAGTACTTAGTACTACTAATAGTACTTTTATTTTAGTTGCCAAATTTTTCTATAATGTTAGTTTTTGTAACTTTGTTGTGCTTTTTATTTGTCATTTTTATTAGCTTTTAAAAAAATATTTCCATTAGACTTTTTTTTAGCTTTTAGTAATTTTAGTACTTCATCTCATTTTAGTTAGTTGTCAAGGCAACATTTCTCATTTTCTTTCATCTAATATTTATATTTTATTTCTATTATAAATATTGATGAAATTATTAGTAACAATTAAATATTAAATGAGCGTTTATTGTTATATTTTAATTTTAGTTTTGTTTTTGTAAATTTAATGCTTTTGATATTTTTGTTACTTTATGTAATTATTTCAATATTTCCTTAAATATATATATTTTTTTCCCTTCAGTTTTGGTTTAGTAATGAAACCTATTTAAGTTAGTTTCCAAGGCAACTTTTTTCCTTCTAATATTTGTATTTTATTTCAGCTTTATTTCAGTTACCAAAATTAAATTTCCTTCCTTTCAAATCATCCTCCACGGTTCAGTGTGTGACACACAATTCCCACAATCACAGAAAACCTGGAAATATCAGGGAAACTGGCAAGTCATAGTGAATGTGTTTTTCCTGTTTTGTCTATACACTCACTGGCCACTTTATGAGGTACACCTTGCTAGCACAGGGTTGCTTTCAGAACTGCATTAATTATTCATGGCATAGATTCAACAAGGTGTTGGAAACATTCCTCAGAGATTTTGGTCCATATTGACATGATAGCATCACAGTTGCTGCAGATTTGTCGGCTGCACATCCATGATACGAATCTGTCCTCCACATCCCAAAGATGCTCTATTGGGTTGAGATCTGGTGACTGTGGGGGCCATTTGAGTAAAGTGAACTCATTGTCATGTTCAAGACACCAGTCTGAGATGATTTGAGCTTTGTGACATGGTGCATTATCCTGCTGGAAGTAGCCATCAGAGGATGGGTACATGGTGGTCATAAAGGGATGGACATGGTCAGAAACAATGCTCAGGTAGGCTGTGGCATTTAAACGACGCCCAATTGGCACTAAGTGGCCCAAAGTGTGCCAAGAAAACATCCCCCACACCATTACACCACCAGCAGCCTGAACCCTTGAGACAAGGCAGGATGAATCCATGCCTTCATGTTCTTTACGCCAGATTCTGACCCTAACATCTGAATGTTGCAGCAGAAATCGAGACTCATCAGACCAGGCAATGTTTTCCCAATCTTCTATTGTCCAATTTTGGTGAGCCTGTGTGAATTGTAGCCTCTGTTTCCTGTTCTTAGCTCACAGGAGCAGCACCCGGTGTGGTCTTCTGTTGGTGTAGCTCATCTACATCAGGGTTCGATGTGTTGTGTGTTCAGAGATGGTGTTCTGTATACCTTGGTTGTAATGAGAGTTATTTCAGTTACTGTTGCCTTTCTATCATCTCTAACCAGTCTGCCCATTCTCATCTGACATCAACAAGGCATTTTCGTCCACACAACCGCCGCTCACTGGATATTTTCTCTTTTTCGGACCATTCTCTGTAAACCCTAGAGATGGTTGTGAGTGAAAATCCCAGTAGATCAGCAGTTTTTGAAATACTCAGACCAGCACGTCTGGCACCAACACAAGTCACTTAAATCCCCTTTCTTCCTCATTCTGATGCTCAGTTTGAACTTCAGCAGGTCGTCTTCACCACATCTAGATGACTAAATGCATTGAGTTGCTGCCATGTGATTGGCTGATTAGCAATTTGTATTACCAAGCAATTGAACAGGTGCAACTAATACAGTGGCCGGAGAGTGTATATATATAGATAGATAGATATGTACATATATGTTAAATGCAATGCCTATAAAATGATTTTTAAAAATCCTTATAATGACACCAATAACTGGAGCACATTGGTAAAAACCTGTAGAATTCCTGTTGATCTGCAGAATCGAAAAGCTTCCAAGATCAATCCACAGATATCCTCCTTTCTTTGAACTTTGCCTTTTATGCAAATGAAGCCCAAAGCATCATCCTTAAATGTGTCATACCAGGAAGTGAGTGTTCTGCAGAGAGAGAGAGAGAGAGAGAGAGAGAGAAATTGATCCGGAGCTGCTCAGATTAAACACTTCCCATGTGGGAAGCAGAGTGTGTGGTTGGGAGCATGGCAACCTCGATGACCTCTAGAGGTCAAACGCTCCATCACTGAAGGGACGCAGCATCCCACCTCTCTCTCTCCCTCCGCCGGGTTGAGACAACCTTTCAATGTCATTGCTACAGGCTGCTGTTCTGGAGGTGCGCTTCACTCTGCATTGGCTGGCTTCGGTCACACATCAGCGCCAGGGAAAATAAGGTAAGATCTGACAGTCTGCTCATTCAAGTCTGTAGTCTGCTATAGGTCAGCAACAATGATATTCACAGAAGAAGATGACTTGCTTTTTAGAGATGATGTGCTCAGGAAGATGTTTTGTGATCACGAAAGTGGTCAAGAACTCAGGCAGGGCTCGTGATGACAAATGAGCTTTCTCTTGATGTTAATGTCATGCATATGTCTATTATGAAAGCAGAGATCCTTCAGTGAGAAACCATTTAAACCATTGTAATTTTCCATTGGAAAATTAGTCAGACTATACAGCAAAATCTACTTAGAAAAACTGCTAAAAAGTGAAAAATGACTAAGAGTAGCCTAAATAATATTAAAATGAAAAAAAAAAAAAAAAATATATATATATATATATATATATATATATAATATAAATATAATTATCTTAATGTCACTATAATACTCTTTGGAAATATTGTGCTGACTATTAATATATATATATTAATGTATAATAAAATATTTAATAATATTAATATATTTAAATTATATTTTTGCAAAAATGTGCAAAAACGTCCCACTATAGTTTTATAAATTTTCTCTTTCATCTCATTATTTTTCCATTGCAGCCATTTTTTTACATTTCAGCTAATATCTATATGGTCACTAGGGTGGTATACATGTGTTACTTGTTTACCCCTACTTTATTTACATATTAGTACCGTAAAGGTACACATTAGTATCTAATTAGCATCTAAAGTATACATATTAGTATATTATTGATACAGATTAGTATAAATAGCACACTGGTATTCAATGGTATTGCCCCTTTGACGGCTTTTGTACCTTTTTTTTGCTGCATAAGTTTGAGAACATCTGGACAGATGAGGTTATGTCATAGTGGTTTACCAACGGTGGGTTTTTTTCAGATGACATTTTTTAGTTTTTCTGTTGGAAGTCTGAAAAGTGCATTTGCGCTTTCTGGTTTCTGAAATCATTCAACAGGTCTGAATGACCCCAGTGGTTCTGTGAACTGCTGTAGTTCCGTCTGTGCGCCTGTAGGTGGCGCCCCGCTGCAGTCTGATTTCACTCGCGCATCCTCTGCTGTTATGACATCAGAACGACATGACAACAGCTGCATTTTTAAACACAAAAAGTGCCAGATTGTTTATGCGACAATAGTAACTACAAATATTCCAACCATCTGTTTATGCATGTGACAATGTCGTTTATAGGTTTCTGCATACACACAGCTGACTTGATTGATTAGCTTTTAAGTCAGTAGGACTGTGAAGACAGATGAACAGAACGAAACTTGCTTTTTTTTTTTTTTTTGTCTGGTAGCATATGCATAACAAATGTGGCTCTTATAGGCCCTAACTTTTATTTTCAAATGTTTTCTTTATCTGTAGTTTTTTTGGCCTGTTCCCAGATAAATGTTAACAAACTTCTCCCAGTTTTGGTAGTACTTTTATTTTTTATTTCAGTTTATAACTTTTATTTCAATTGACCAAATGGTGTTTTTAAAAACACTTTAAGTGTAACTAATTAATGTGCAGTTACCATAATTTTACACTCTCAGAAAAAAGGTACAAAAGCTGTCCACTGGTGTGATTCCTT
Source organism: Carassius carassius (assembly GCF_963082965.1). Taxonomy (NCBI): domain Eukaryota; kingdom Metazoa; phylum Chordata; class Actinopteri; order Cypriniformes; family Cyprinidae; genus Carassius; species Carassius carassius. The sequence continues at coordinate 2,632,477 of NC_081766.1, forward strand.
TGAAAAAGATACACCCTTGTACCTTATTTACCCTAATAAGTGCATATTAGTACCTTAAAGGTACATATTAGTAACTAAAGGGTACATATTAACACATAAATTATATATTTTAGTAGCTTTTGAAAAAGTATCCCCTAGTCACAGCTTTTGAACCTTTTTTCTCTGAAAGTTTATTCTGACGCTATGCAGGCCTATAATTTTGTCATTTATGCATGATTTTAGTTTCTGTTAACTGTTTTAATTTTTTTATTTCATATTACTCAATGCTGATTTATCACGAATCTTGTTGTATCAGATCTGCATTATCTTTCTAATAAGCATTCTAAAATGTCATGACCTTGAGCACAAGGCCTGAATTAAAACTCAAAAGATAATTAAGATATTTAGCCTGTTGCAACCCGTTGTTATTTATTAATAGGTTGAAATGGCGCGAAAGACGGTGTTTATTTGATTAGACATAAATGTACTTGAAACTTGAATTGTATGGCCTACTTGAATTGAAATGGAAGATGCATGCGCTCCCGGAGTGACCCAACAAACAGTTAATAAACTATAAGAGCTGTTTCATTTTGTTGGCAAAGAAATCACTTCTCTCTCTCTCTCTCTCTCTCTCTCTCTCTCTTACCCATCATCCGTGCTGATTGGTTTCCCGCAAAGATAATTACAGGCCAAATCTGATCCGGTGAATGACATGGACCGGAATGAGCTCTCGCCCGGCTCGGATGTTGTCACGATGAAGAAAGCGGCCCAAAAGAGCGCGCACGCGTACCACTGCACCGGGAACAGCACCCCCAAGAGTTGCCTGGAGTTCAACTCGGATGCCGCCGGTTCGAACCTGAAACCCAATCACGTCGCCACGGAGGGGACGGACGACACGGAGAAGGAATCCAAGTTTCAGCATCCGCGGCTGAGGAGAGCTGGAGGAGCGAGCAGCGTTCAGATTAAGAGCTGCACACCGGGAGGAGGAGGAGGAGGAGGCGCGTCCAGGAGCTCCGCTTCCACTGATGTGCGCCCGGGTGATGCTGATGCTGCTGCTGCTTCTGGGGGTCGCCACGACACTGTTAAGGGCGGAGGAGGAGGAGGCAAAGCGTCTACTGTAGTGGCCACAGTGACGGTAGAGGCTTGTAATGCTGCCGAGGGTGACGGGAAACCTTCAGCACCGCTTCCCAGCATGAAATGCAACAAGAACGGGGGGTGCAGGCGGGTCTCCGGCACCGGGAGCCTCCGGTCCATCATGTCCAAGCCGGACGGGAGCAAGCGGGCAGCGTGCAATTCAATGACCAGCATGGACGCGACCAGCACGCAGGGGCAAGACGCCTCGAACCCCGGGATCCCGGAGAAGAAGGATTCCAAAGTGTCCTTTTCCAACGCCTCCAGTCGGAAAGCCTCGTCCTCCATCTTCGGCGCGCAGCAGCAGCCCCGGAACTCGGTGACCTTCCTCAAATCTGAGGATGGAGCTCAGGAGGACGGCGAGACCCGGGGCAGCCAAGCGAGTTTCATGCAGCGGCAGTTCAGTAGCATGTTGCAGCCCGGGGTCAATAAATTCTCCCTGCGCATGTACGGGAGCCAGAAGGAGGTGGAGAAGGAGCAGGAGCGCGTGAAATCGGCGGGTAACTGGATCATTCACCCCTACAGCGACTTCAGGTAAGAGCATCTGCTTGGAGAAACTTTGCATGCCAATATGGTATCTAGGACCAAATTTGACCCATAAATGAAGGTGTGTGTGTGTGTGTGCGCGTGTTTCTTTTTAAATGTAAACAATATTTAAGATGCATGAGATAGTTTTAAGATCTGCACTATCAGTGACATTGAGCATCGGGTTTGTTTAGGTCAGCTCCAGTACTGCTGTCATTAAAGCAACAGATGATCTCAAATTTATGCGAATGTTTACATTTTTAGCATTTGTATTAATAATTAACGTTTTTTAATAATAGTCTCAGACTTCTGAAACCTAAACCAAAGCCTCGGGAAACCTGTTGATCGATAGTTTTAAACTAAATATGATTTGGCTGATTTATGACATTTTCAAATAATATATGTTAAATAAATGTCCTCACAAGACACTTTCTACAATTTGGAAAAAAATATGCATTTTTATGTGAGTATTGTATTATCCTCTCATAAAATTGTCATCTGACCAGGCTATTGTTGTGGTTATAAAAAAAAAGAAAAACAGAAAGGCAATAGCATTGTGATTTTTGCGCATACACATTTGGCACATAAGCATTTTTGTCCATGCTGAGTTAGATTTATTTCTACCTGACTAGATAACAATGTGAGACCAAATGCATTGAAGCACATAAGCAATTTTGTCTAGTAGATATCATGCTTTATAATATTTTGAGATAATCGCATTCATTCTGAGATAATCATTTCACCTCACGATCATATAAAGCATATATCTCAAGGTTTTAAACTGTTGAAGCATTAACCTCAGTAAATAGAATTAAGACATGCCAAACTTTCAGTCAATTGTTAGTCTGCAGATGCTGTCATGCATTATGTCTGTATCAATGAGGAACATCATTTCAGCACCACAGTCATTCTGGACTCAAAAGGTTTTGCATGCTATAAAAACATATGGACGACTCTTTACATGGTTTGCATTGCTTGAGCAACATGCATCAGGTTGCATTTGACATTTATGCAACATGTGAGTATAATTCATTGTAACTTTAAATGATGTTGGATGCAGATCACTGAATGCTGCAGTACTTGTGCTTATGTGGGTTAATCTGGCACTTTTTTTACATTGAGTCTTCATCAGGTAATAGACACATTTTGTTGATAATAAAAATATCCATGCAATTTCTGCAATTAGTCAAGTTATGTAATAACATGCACATATATGCAGTGTTGGGAAGGTTACTTTGGAAATGTAATAGGTTACAGATTACAAGTTACCCTGTTTAAAATGTAATAGTAGTGTAACTTTTTCAATTACTTTATTAAAGTAATGTAACTAATTACTTTTGAGTACTTTTTGATTACTTTTGTAAATTTGTGAAAATTAAAGAATAATAAATAAAAGCATATACATCAACTTAAATACAGTTATCTAATAAGCATGTGACGTATTCTGTGTAATAAAATCCTAAACATTGGTGTTATTTTTTAAACTGCTGTCTCTTTGTATATGATGATAGTTTTCTCAAAATAAGTAAAATGCACATGAAGTGACACAGAGCAGTTCTAGAAATTATGTTTATGTGCTCATGTACTCCTATATTGAGACAGCAGAGGTTGAAAACACTGCGAGCTTCAGTAGGCCTATGTGTAGTAAATGAAACCATGTCTTTGCCATTAATTTACAGGAGGGGTGGACTGGGGAAAAAAATCAGACTGGAAAATTCAAACTCATACAAACAAATTCATGGACAAAAGTATTTTTTATCTATTTTAAATCCTTAATTTGGGGACATGCAAAATAATTAAAAGTTCTCTCCTGAACTGCACCTTCACTTCCATTTTTCTCTTCAGTTTCTTTATTTTGCCCTGTTATGCATCTCTCTCATGACTTTAATACTCAAGATTGAACAAAACTATACTTTACAATACAATACTCTACAATACTACAATATCTTTATAGAAAAATCCTATATATAATCCTTTTTTTTCCCCTTACAAAAATTAACCATGCTTTTATTAGCCTATATAAAAGAAAAAATAACCTTGAGTAATTTTTTTTTTTTTTTTTGCAAATGGATTTGTATTTATTTTTAAATAAATACATTTGTAAAATAATTTTACATTTTTGGTTATCACAGTTAAACAATAGTAACCATTTTCTCTGGATTTATAGTTAAATATTAAAATGTTAATTTTCGTAAGGGTTGTGTTGTTGTCTGTCGTAGCTCCCCCTAAACCTATAAAAAAAATATGATTTTTTTTCAGCTATATTACTACTGTAACATTACAACAGATAATAATTATGTCCCTTATATAGTATTTTGAGTGATGACTGATGAGCAACGTGCTGCTGCTTGATTAAATAAATAAAAAAAACAAAGACAAAAAAGCATCTTTACAGATGAAACTGACCTGAAACCCTGAACAGTAGTTCTGCTTCTCTGCTCCAGCTGTACGCTTCCATAGTCTCTCTCTCTCTCTCTCTCTCTCTCTCTCTCTCTCTCTCTCTCTCTCTCTCTCTCTCTCTCTCTCGCATTGATTACTCGGAGTCTGATCCAAACCGTTTGGCGGAGGCGCGGAGAGCGCGCGAGTCATGACTAACAATTCATGATTTATTAGAGATTTAATTATCAAATGGCGGATTCGCAAATGATCGCTTTAGTACATTCGGCAGGCAATTATACAATAATGATATTAAATAGTGGGGCAAAATCGGCTGCCAGGCCACCGGGAATTGTCCCGGTTCTCCCGGTGTCCAGTCCGCGCCTGATTTCCACAGACACGCAGAGTGTGGAAGTCATATATTGCATTTTTGGGGCTTAATATTCACAGACACTAGTCCATGTCATGTTTTGATTCAAGTGTACTGACATACTTTTGATTTAGTCATCCAAAATGTGGCATATTCCGTCCGCGTTAGGCATTTCGTTTTTATGACTGGATTCTACGAACCAGACTGTATTTCCGCATCCCGGAAATTATTAGGGCGGTATGTCTCAGAATAGTCAGTGCAATTTGGGAAAGAAATCAGTTAAATCTGTATGTGGATGCGTGTAAATATTCAAATGTAATCCCCTTTGTAATCGTTAAAAATTTCATAAGTAACTGTAATTTAATTACTATTTTTTTCGTAGTAACTGTAACTAATTACAGTTACAATAATTTTGTAATTAAATTACGTAACGCCGTTACATGTAACTAGTTACTCCCCAACACTGCATATATGTAACCTTTAGCATCGTCTCCATAGAAAACCTGAAACTGATGCATATTTATTTCAATACTCCCACTCCATTCAAAGTCCTTTTGACATATCAAAGACCCTCAACACTTCTTAGAGCCGATCAGCTGTGCAAACCTTGCGAAAAGAAGCTGCCATTGTGTACGAGTTGCATCAGTCTCCAGTTATGAGTCAGCATGCACCTTAGCGCACGCTGCTGTGACCTTGAGTTGCACACGTGTGCGAGCACCACGTGGAAACGGATTACATCCGCTCCACGCAGACCTTTATTTCAGACCCTCAGGAATATACTTACACCAGTCACAGCCGTGTGAGACTCTCAAATATCAGGGGTCTTCTGAGGTTTTTGGGCATTCTTGCACTTTTTACAAGGTCATTATAAAGCATTCTCTGCAGCATGTTGTAATGCATTGTTGCAATGCTAATGTTATTAATTTTTTTGGTGTTTGTTTTCAAAACAAACCTGTTTAATATACCTTATGTGGGTGACATGCATACTGCAATGCATTATAATGCAGTTTTAATAATAATCAGAACAGTTCACATTGGACCAAGACTGCTATTTTCATCTGGAAATAAGGGAGATGTGTGCTTTTGCTATTTATTATGCTGAATTTTCTACATTTTGGACAGCAATTGAATCAACTCATTCATTTTCATTCATGTCTTTAACAAAAGCACTCAAGGGCAGCATGAATTTCAAAATTTAGGTCATGAGAATCTTACAAATGCAGGCCATGATTTTTCTGTAAATGTTTATGAAATGCTTGTAAAAATATGTGTCCTTCTTGCTGCAAAAATGTTTCAATAGCTTGACTTTTCAAAACTGTTTGCATCTAATTCTCACCTAATATTACTTTTGTTTGGCAATAAATACTTACAAATTAATGTGCAGTTCCTGTGCATATTGCAAATGAGGTGTTTATATGATCAAAAATTTGGGAGCACTTCACAACAAGGTTGGGTTTGTTAACATTTAACTGCATTGTTTAACATGACACAACAATGAAAAATACTTACACAGCATTTACTAATCTTGGTTAATGCTCATTTCAACATTTACTAATACATTATTAAAATCTAAAGTTGTTAGTTGATATTATTTCATGGAATTGAGCTAACATGGACATTTGAATAGTCATCTAATAGTATTTTTATTAACTTATTTTTACCAAGATTAGTGAATACTATAACAAATGTATTGCTCATTGTTAGTTAATACTAGTTAACAAATTCCTAATGTAAAGACCAAGAGTTGAAATTAATATATGCATATGTTGGCTGTCTTTTTGATATTTCTGGAATAATGGCTTCCTCTTGCATAGCAAATGGTTTATACATTTACATGATGCATGCAAAAATGTTAATAGGACTGAATCCTGATTTATATTGTAATACTTTTGTGCATGTAAACAGAGTCATTGTAAACTATTAATGTTATTAACCTTTGTTAATATACAAACTAGAACATCATTCCAGAGTTTACAAATGTACACAAGTAAAATCACATAAACTTACCACTTACTTTCTACAGAGTAAGGATGGTGTTAGATAGAGCCAATACCTTTTCTTTCTCTCTTGCAGGTTCTACTGGGATTTCACCATGCTTCTCTTCATGGTGGGCAACCTGATCATTATTCCCGTCGGCATCACCTTCTTCAAAGAGGAGACGTCCACGCCATGGATCCTCTTCAACGTGGTCTCTGACACCTTCTTCCTCATGGACCTGGTGCTCAACTTCCGCACAGGCATCATTATAGAGGACAATTCCAACATCATCCTGGACCCTAAGTCCATCAAGAAGAAGTACCTGAAGACCTGGTTTATTGTGGACTTTGTCTCGTCCATTCCGGTGGATTATATCTTCCTGATAGTGGAGCAGGGCATAGACTCGGAGGTGTATAAGACGGCTCGAGCGCTGAGGATTGTGCGTTTCACTAAAATCCTGAGCTTGCTGAGGCTGCTGCGTCTCTCTCGTCTTATCCGCTACATTCATCAGTGGGAAGAGGTACGTCTACAGTCACCACCGCAGTCTCACATACAGTATATACACCAATACAAATATATATCATATCTGTTAGATATGGATCCCAATTGCCACCATACAAGAAAACTTAAAAAATTAAAGTCGAAATTATGAGACAAAAGGTCATAGTTATGATGCATGTCAGAAATGATGAGGTCATAATTATGACGTAAATCAAATTATAAGATAAAAAGTCATAACTACGACATAAAATAGTCATAAATTATAAGATAAAATGTAAGTTGACAATTATGATGACAAAAAGTCAATCATGAGATAAGTGACAATTATGACAAATAGTTTAAATTGATATTAAATTGATTGAGGTGTTGTTATGACATAAGTCATAATTATGAGAGAATTATGATAAAAAGTCTAAATTTCGATATAAAAGTCATTATGACATAAATAGTCAGATTTGAGATAAAAAGTAATAATTCTGACAAAATCTGCATAATTATGTCAAAAAATCTTTTATGACATAAGTAAAAATAAAAAAGTGAATATGTGTTATAATTATGAATTTTACAGTTAATTTCACAATTTCAGCCTTATGACATAATTTGCCACATTTGATTTTCAGTGTAAATCATAATTATGATTTACCAAAGCATGACATTTTTCTTATCTGGCTAAAATGTGCTTCCATAGTTAAATGATCTTAATATTGTAAAAATTATTTACACTATAAGTACACAATGTTTTAACGAATGTGGTTGGCTACGTAACCACATACAGGTATTAAAAACTGCATCAGCTCCGGCGTGAACTCTGCATGCTCTGTACAATATCTGACTGAAATATGAGCACGAGTGGAAAGTTATTCTCCTGGCAGACACAAATAGACTGTGGATGTTTAGACATGCTTAATAGAAATAGAGGATGTGAAGGGTGCGGAGATGTACCAGTCCCAGTTGGTGCAGTTGAACCATGGGCCTTCCGGGCCAAAACCACTCAGATATTGCTCTTTTATACCTTTAATGGAGTTTTCAGTTAAGCTTTGTTTAAAGTTGCAATGAAACAGTATAGTGACAGATCTTTTTCTGTATTATGATGTACACCTGACCTGAGTGTATTTTTGCATAAGATTAAAAAAAAGAAAGAAAAAAAAGTGTTGGGTGGGGACTTGGTTCTAATGCATCAGTAGTTGATTGGGTGTTGAGATGTGGGCGTGGCACTCAGGCAGATGAATGTGAGCTCCAGTTATGACATTTTGATTAGACATTACAAGGTCAAAGCATTTTTAACAAAAATTAAACATGCACGGATTAATTGTTCATAACAGGTAACATGCACTTAGAAAATAAACTTTAAGGATCAGCTTTGTTACAGATTTTCTCCTAAATCCCTCTTGGTGTGCTGGGCTCTTTTTCTTAGGAGAAATATCTGAGAAACAAGAGTCTCTCATTTAATCTGATGTAATGTCCTGGAGAAACAGTTGATATTACAGAAATGTTGTTTCTGATGTTTCTGTTGTATGGGTGCAGAGCCCTGCCGAGAGCAGATGGGGACTTTAACACTGATTAATTGATCACAAACGTGTTGATGGTTGTCTTGTCAAAGGCCAGACAGACTCAAGCGGAGTTCTGACGGCTCTTTGAAACAGTTCAGTCAAACTTTTGTCTCTAATTAAAACTGCGTGTCAAAGCCTCCGTCAGTCAATGAGTTTCTGAATTTCTGTGGATGGGCTCTTGTCTGGACATCACTGTGCTTGGGAAATAAGTTGACATGTGATTTCTGCAATGATGTTGTTGACAATATATAATTAAGCAACATTTAAACTGCCTCAAGTTGACAAAGTAGCACTTAAAGTGTACAGAAAGTGAATCAAAGTTGTTATTGACTCATCTTGGATTTACAACGTTTTTATTTTTATTTTTATTTTTTTTGAGCAGCAAAATTTTGCTAATATTTTTTAAAGTTCTGTGTATTGATTTATGACCCTATTTTGTTTCTATCATAAGAAAAAAAATCTCTGTGTGTGTCGTTTGTGTGTTTTAAATTGTTTTCATAAAATTGTACGACCATTAAAAAATGTGAGGCCAGTAAAATACAGTATATTTATTTTTTTAAATTAATACTTTTATTCAGCAAAAGATGCAAATACATGTAAAGACATTTATAATTAAAAACAATATTCCTGTGTCAAATAAATGCTGTTTTTTTTTTTTTTTACTTTCTATTCATCAAAGAATCCTGAAAAATAAAAATTATGTTTCAAATCAAATCCACTGTTCAGATCAATCAAATTCAGCTTTGATCACAGGAATAAATCCTTTTTTAATTATTATTTTTTTTAACAATATTCATATAGAAAATGGTTAGTTTATATTGCAATAATATTTCACTTTATTGCTGTTTTTATTTGATGTATTTTCATCAAATAAATGCAGCCTTGGCGAGAGTAACATTAAAAATGTGTTCCTTTATTGAAAATTACTATTTGTACTAATTAAGAAACATATATATTTGCTCCGCTATATCATTCGGCCATAATAGAAACTTAAAAAAAAAATGATCTCAACTTATAAATTAATTTGTTTCAAGACAAATAGTAAGGTCTTAATTAACAGTGACTCCTCAGTGCCATTTAAATCCCTTAACAATTTACTTAATTAACACTTATTATGCTTCCAGTATGATAATCAGCTACCCATTTAAAAAAGAATATATATATATCAAGGGTCTTTCGCTTTGGGTTATTTGGGATTACGACTGATGTGAGTTTAAACGTTCCCAGAGGTAATGCATTTTATTTGACCCGGAAAATAGTTTTTTCATTAGACACAAACATAAACTCCTGTTGTTCATCAATAACTCCCTCCAGATCGAACAGAATAACCCCAGGTCTAGATCACTGATGTACGATAGCTATCTTTTATCAGTTAAGATGCTGCGGGTGGATGGGGTGGGCCGGTTGTGCAGTCAGGAGCTGCTACTTTGCTTAATTATGAGGATGTGATTGGTAATTTGTCTGCAATATGCAATTAGACCAATGCTGAACAGAGACCTGCCCGGTTAACTTTCTGTTGAGCTCCAGTAGGAAACCACACTGTGGTCAAGCCATCCTCAGTTCAGAAATATACGGTCAAGCCAAGTCAGCCATGAATGAGTGTGAGCGTTCATTACTATTATTACAGTAAAAAAATGAGAACGAGAATGAGAACGAGCGCTTTCCATTTATACGCCCAGAAATTAGAGATAATATAACAATATGACATTTCTCAAGGTTTTTTTGAACTTGTGCTTTAATGTCCGTGTCATTTATTGGTGTCTTTGACGGTTGTGTGTACTATTGTGTTTTTCTTTAAAGATCACCTTTCAAATCACTGTTGTATGTAGATGAGTTACATCGGGATTCGTAGAAATACCGAAATTGCTATTTCATTTGTTTTACTGTACAAGAGTGACCGTTACTCTTGAATGCATTTCTATGTAACGAGTTTTATTGCCTGCCAAAAAATAAATAAAAAATTACAATGAGAAAAAAAAATTCGCTCCAGAGGCCTGTAAAGAACTCATTTCTACTAAGTACAAAAAACAGTGCTTTGTTTTTATAGGGGACGTCCCATTCAATATGCACACCTCATATAAGCTATATAAGGATCTCGTTTATAATAATTAGAGAAAACTAATGGTCAGTTCTTATAGGGGACATCCCATACAATATGCACACTTCATATGAAACCATTTTGCTTTGGCGTTTTGGAAATATGGGGTATTATTAGAGGGCTATAAGGATCCCAAACACAAACTGACCATTAACTTCTTTAACTTATTAGAAATGGGGTCTTTAAGGCCCTCTAAAGTGTTATAATGTCCCATATCTCGAAAACACTGTATTAACATGGTTTCAAATGGGGTGTGCATATAGAATGGGAGGTCCCCTATAAAAGCTGACCATTCTTTTCTTCTATTTATGAGAAATGGGTCTTTATAGCCTTTTAAAGTGTAATAACGTCCCATATCTCAAAAACGCTGCAGTAATTTCCTATAAGGTGTGCATATACAATGGGACGTCCTGTATAAGAACTGATCCCTGGTTTTCTCTGCTTATTAGAAATTCAGTCTTTTATAGCCCTAAAAAGCATAACAATGTCCCATATCTTAAAAAATGCTGGGGTTTTTGAACCCCAATGAATCATCCCAATTTACATAACATTTTTAACCAAAAAGTTGGGTTAGTCTAAGTACTTAATTATGTCTGTTTTCTATGTATTCTGCTGTAACTCATCTCTTTGTATTCACAACACGCTTGAGGGAACAACTCAATGCAATCTACAAACATGAAGCGCACCGTTCCTGCAAATGACCTCCTTTTAGAAAACAAGTTATCTAGATAATTTAGCCTTGAATGTACAAATGTTTGCTTTTTTCCTATAGGAACAAAAAGTGCCTACAAACAGGGCTCATTAAGTAAACCTAGAAACCCTGAGTCTCATCACAGGTTCTTCAGGTCAATGTTTTGGTTTCTAAAGAAAAAGACAAAACAGTTATTTGTGGAAATGATTATTTTAGTGGATTTTATTATTATTCTATTATTATATATCCAGTCAGTTGTTATCTAAGCAATCAATCTTACCATTCTTACCAAATATTACCAGTTTTGTTAGTTATCTTATTAAATAATGTTGCGACTGTCCAATCAGAATCAAGTATTCAACTGTCCTGTCTAATAACAACAGTAAATGCATCATATATCATAAATTAATCATGAACAACAATTTGTACATTATTTATTTTACAAATCTATTATTGTTCATTTTTATTTAATGTTCATTCGTAATGCTTTAACTAATGTTAATTTATACTTGAAATGTGACCGCTTGAAATTTAAAAAATGTATTAGTCTATGCACAAACTATTATACATATAATTAATAAATGCTGTAGAATGTAATGATACCTAATACATTACCTAATGTTAATAGAAACATATTGTAAAGTGCTTTCCCCCCCTCCTATTTCTTAATAGTGAAGTGTGCAATTTTTGTGTCTCTAGTGGCACCAAGCTGAATTGCAAAAATAATCACTTCATTTAATGGAAGCAGAAATGTTTTCAAAATTATAAATGTTTCTACTTCCACTTTTGGTTAATTTAATGTGTCCTTAATTTAAAAAAGTAATAATTTCTTAACATGTCTTATAGTTTATAGCTATAATTTTTTTTTTTTTTGCAAACAGCATTTTGTTATTTTATAGATTTAATTTCTTTATATGTTGTTTTTTGCCATCTCAGGTGCTTGTAAATAAAGGTTTAGTGTTGATTAGACATCTAATTCAGCGTTATGCCGCAGAACCCTGCTGTAGTTATATTATCTTTATGATTATTTATGAGTCAGATAAGTTCAAACAGAAACATGAAGCTGTTACATCAGTAAGCATTTAGAATAGATTTGTTGTTATGCCAAACCAACCGGAGTCACTCTGGGCACGTGAAGAAGGCACACAAAGACACATAATGGCTTATTATTACAGTAGATGAATGTTAAAATGCAGAGGTGGGTAGTAACGAGTTACATTTACTTCGTTACATTTACTTGAGTAAGTTTTTGGGGTAACTAATACTTTTCGGAGTATATTTAAAGATGGGTACTTTATACTCTTACTTGAGTAAATTTTTGGGGAAAAATCTGTACTTTTACTTCGTTACTGTGGGCGACGCTGCTCTCCTTACTTTATGCAATAAATGTTATAATGCTTCAGTTTATTCCAAACGCGCCGTCTACTTTTCTCTGGGCAATGAGCGATGCCCATTCGCGAATGATTCATTCTTTTGAGTCAATTCTGTTCAAAGGCTTGATCAAACCAATTGGCAAACGAGTGAATTGGTTCATGAATCAGTTTGAATGAGTCGTTCAGTTCCCTGCCGCACGCGCTGAGCGTCTGAAGTGGTTCACTCGGAGTTGTAACGTTTAACATCAGCAGCGTTGAAAACGTGGCTGGAACTGCACTGAATTGAAATCTGCAAAGGCTATTATTTGCTAGCGATGGAGATCCTTATTAGATGAACACCGCGTGTGCTGTCTACTGTTTAACAGGTAATAACTTGGGCTACATTCTATTACATTACACGATACCACTCTGACATTAGTTTGTTGAACGTGTGTGGCTTATAACAGAGGGGAGTCAAGTTGAATGCAGCTTCCAAAATACAAAAAATAGCCGATTTAGATTTTGTTAATTTTAATACAATCACACCGTTGCGAGTACGTTCAGCAAGTCATATCATCAGCTCTAAATTCAGATCTGTGATCGCTTGCTGGCGCTGAGCCAGAGATAGATGTGTTTTTACAGCGCTGCGCATTATAACCAAACACACATGATTCTTTTGAGCTTATTAAAGCATTGGCCAATCAGAGGTGTTCCGATGAGTCCGCTAAAATGCCGGTGCTTCCTTCACTCGCTCACTGACTGGATACTTCTTTCTGGCGAATTCTCTCGTCAGAAAGAACAAAGTGCAGATGTGTGTACGAATCTTTAATTAAGATATTGATTTCACAGTGTTAACAGTTTCAGTGATTTTAATGGGAGTTTCTGAGAGTGATTGAAATCTAGACTGTCAATGATCTTTAATAATGTAAATGTTATTTGCTCTCTTTCTGAACAATGAAAGATTAGTAGCAATATTTATATCACATTAACTTTCAATGTTAAATTCACATTTAATATAAAGTCAGTCGTATTAAAAATATGTTATGGCATGACACCTATATCTGTTACTTAAGTAAACAGACAGGGTTTTATAATAAATTACATAAATTGGAGTAAAGGCTGATGAAATATATACATTTATACACACACACACACATACGTTACATACATTTTATCTATATATCTAAATAAAAATAGACTCAGTATATATGACCCAAAGTAACTAGTAACTAACTACTTGAGTAGATTTTTTATCCGATACTCTTTTACTCTTACTCAAGTAACTATTCAAGACTAGTACTTTTACTTTTACTTGAGTAAATATTTCTAGAAGTACTTTTACTTTTACTTGAGTACAGTTTTTGGGTACTCTACCCACCTCTGTTAAAATGAAAGAGAAACAGCTTGATCAGTCCACGAGCTGCCCATTCAGACAGGTTTGTAAAATGACCAACTCTTTGTTTTGGTTTTATTCCTCATTTAGATACAAGATCTGAATTGATGATGCCACAGTGATGGCCTGGTGTTGAAGTATTTGGTCTGCCAACAGTTTTAGAGAAACACGGACACCTAAAAAATGCCAGACAGTGCATGCAGACATATATACTGTTTGAAAGTTTGGGGTTGTTTTTGAACTCTCTTCTGCTCACCGAGGCTACATGTATTTGATCAAACAATAAAAATAGCAAAAATATGAAATGTTATTTCAGTTTTAAAAAACTGTTTTCTATTGTAATATATAGGGGTGTCACGATTTCGATTTTAAATCGAAATCGATCGAAGTTAAGTCACAGTCTCAAACTTCGAATTAAAAAATGGAATCGTCGATGCTGTCACGCCCCCATGTTGCGTCTGGTTACTTGCCAAGCGGAAAAAAACACATGTGTTGAAGTGCTGCGAGTCAACCTCCTCTAACAGCCACTCAAAAGATAGTGAAGTGAGTGAAGTGACATTCAGCCAAGTATGGTGACCCATACTCAGAATTTGTGCTCTGCTTTTAACCCATCCGAAATGCACACACACAGAGCAGTGAACACACACACACACACTGTGAGCACACACCCGGAGCAGTGGGCAGCCATTTATGCTGCGGCGCCCGGGGAGCAGTTAGGGGTTCGATGCCTTGCTCAAGGGCACCTAAGTCGTGGTATTGAAGGTGGAGAGAGAACTGTACATGCACTCCCCCCACCCACCATTCCTGCCGGCCCGGGACTCGAACTCACAACCTTTCGATTGGATAGCATGGCAACTGCAGATGCAGGAGACCCATCGACAGAACTCGAATCCCCTCCTCTTTCACTGAAGTCGCTGGTGTGGAAGTATTTTGGATTTCCAGTGAGTTATGT
>NC_081766.1:2652371-2772371 GCF_963082965.1 Carassius carassius
AATGTCGTGTTGTGATTCTCCCCTTGCAGATCTTCCACATGACGTATGACCTGGCGAGCGCAGTGATGCGGATTATTAACCTGATAGCGATGATGCTGTTGCTGTGTCACTGGGACGGATGCCTGCAGTTTCTGGTGCCCATGCTGCAAGATTTCCCCTCCGACTGCTGGGTCTCCCTCAACAAGATGGTGGTATGTTTTTAACTTTCCATTTTTATGTTTTCACGAATGCACGACAATGCAATTGCAATGCTAATATTATAAAAATTGGTTCACAAACCGAATATCCAAGTAGGATAATTGAATTGAATGAAACTGAATTATATTAACCTGAATCTATTTGCTGATATTACCTGAGTTTTATTGACCAGCTAAATTAAGGTTCCCAGTTGGTGTCTGTTGGATTGAGATATTGTCTGCTACATTCAATAACGTTTATCTTTTCAGGATAAAATTTGTCTACATCCTGCACGAGAAGAAAACTTTATTTCTCAGAGCTTGTTCTTTAATAGCTCGGGAGACTTAATGTTTTCAGTTTTTGTGTTTAAGTAGTTGTCACGCTAAAAATATAGAGATATACTTCAACTCAGATCCTCGATTGAGTTCATATTGACTCTAGAGGAGACACTTGAGATTACTGGAGGCTTTCTTTCAGGAGAGAAATATTTAAGAAGCAGGAGACTTCTTAAGAAAATTCTCTTGTAGCCTAGGAAAGCAATTGAAGTATTATGTTTAAGATATAATGTATCTGAAAACCTGAGCACATTTTGAGACATTGTTGAGATCTGATCTGAAACTCTAGAGGAGATATGTGCGAGGTTACTGAAGTTTTTCTTTAAGACGGATACATCTGAAAAGGAGACGACTTCAGAAAAGTCACAATTTGTGCTCCATTTAAACTCATTGTTATCTAGGAGAAACAATTGAGGTTAACAATTTTCGATATTATGTTTAAGCTCTGTATTTTTTTGTAAATCTGAGCACAGTTTGAGACATTGTTGAGATCTCTTCTGAAGCTCTAGAGGAGACAATTGAGATTATTGGAGTCTTTTTCTTAGGAGAAATATCTGAGAAACATTTTTTTTCTCCATTTAATCTTGACTAGGAGAAACTATAGAGGTATTTGAATTTTTAGACATTATGCTTGAGATATAATGTATGTGGAAGTCTGAGCACAGTTTGAGACATTGTTGAGATATCGTTTGAAACTCAAACACATGTGAGATACTGTAACTGAAGTTTTACACTAAGAACAGGGATATCTGAGAGTCAAGAGAAAGTTCTCAGTTTGTTCCCAATTGAATCTCATTGGTGTCTAGCAGAAACTATTGAGGTACTTGAGATAATTACATGTTTAGAAATTCTGTTTGCGATATAATGTATCTCTGCAAAATGAGCATAGTTTGAGACATTGTTGAAATCTCTTCTGAAACTCTAGAGGAGACACATGTGTGTTTACTGAGAAGCAGGAACTGAGAAAAGTCTCAGTTTGTTCTCCATTAAATATCATTGTTGTCTGGGAGAAACAATTGAGGCTTTTTTAGATATACAATTTTTTAGATATTATGTTCACAATATGATGTATCTGGGAATTGTTGAGATCTTAAACTAAAAGAGATACGTGTGAGATTACTGGAGTCTTTCTCTCGGGAAAGAAACATCTGAGAATATGGGGAGAAGTCTCAATTGGTTCTCCATTCAATCTCGTTGTCTAGGAGAAAGTAATGAGGTTCAGTATTTGAAATATGAACATTTTGGAGATTCTGTTTGCAATGTAATGTTTCCTTGCAAAATGAGCATAGTTTGAGATATTGTTGAGATCTCAACTGAAAGATTCGTTTTTTCAGGAGAAACATCTCAGAAAAGTGTTCTAAATTTAATATCATTGTTATCTAGGAGAAACAATTAAGATATTTTAGGACACAATTTTTTCAATATTTTGTTAGATATTTTTGCAAATCTGAGCACAGTATGAGACATTGTTGAGATCTCTTCTGAAAGAGGAGACACATCTGAGAACCAGAATATTGCCAATTTGTTCTACATTTATTCACATTGTTGTCTAGGAAAAGCAATGGAGGTATCTGAGATATAAATCTTTTTAGATATTACATTTGAGATATAACATATCTGTAAATCTGATCACAGTTTGAGACATTGTTGAGATCTCTTATGAAACTCTGGAGGCATGGCTGGACTGGCCATTGGGCATACCGGGCATTTGCCCGGTGGGCCGACGTGCTTTTTGGGCCGATATCTCATACTCACACTTTTTTTTTTTTTTTTTTTTAAATGGCCCATAAAATTTGTACATCGGCGGCCCATTCGTTTTGTTTTGTTTTGCTTAATTGGCGGCGCTGGGTTTGTGCCGGTGTAATGCATTGGTCAAAGTCAGTGTTAGTTTTTTTTTTCTGACAGACCAGCCCATGAAACACGTAGATCAGCGGCCCATTGGCTCTTTTCTTGATTGACACTGGGCTGGCCCAATCACAACTCTAAACGAGTGAGCGAGCGGCAGCAGTGTCAGTGTGTATCTGTAAAAAAAGATGGAGAAGAAACGCAAGGAATGTGCAGATAAATAGCGTGAAAAAATAGAACCAGGCCCTTAAAGCAGACACTGTAAACGGTGTCAAAATATATGTTTTCTGACCTTCATCAGCTCCTGTGGCAGATGATAATAGTGAGGACGGAGGATCAGGAGAGAGATGGGAAAGTGTCAGGAGAAAGCAGGCTGGATTCAGGTGCGGGTAAACTCAAGGCTTTATTCACAAAGCGGAGACAGAGAAGAAAGAGTCACGCTCCACAGGTTTCACTCGCAGTGACAGGATGAACAGCAGATGAGTCACGTTTCACAGGATTCACTCGTAGTGACAGGATGAACAGCAGATGAGTCACGTTTCACAGGATTCACTCGTAGTGACAGGATGAACAGCAGATGAGTCACGTTTCACAGGATTCACTCGTAGTGACAGGATGAACAGCTGAAGCTACTAGGAGCTCTGGGCTTGTAAGAACTAGAGCAGAGAAATAAGCCAAACACACTGGAGCCTGAGGACAAGACACGACAGGGTGAGTACAAAGAACTGCTAGATGATCGGAGCTATTGGAACGAATAACAACAGTCTGACAATAGACAGAGAAACACAGGGAATAATAAAGGGGAAAAAATTAGAAGGACATAGAGAACAGGTGGCGAGCAATTATGGTTAACAACGGGGAACAAGGGAGGCGGGGAAAACAAACAGGCAGACGTGGTGAGCTGTCACCATCCCAACACACACACCCACACCAAAAAGACAGGTGATTAGCCCCGAGACCCGACAGTACCCCCCCTCCCAGGAGCGTCACCTGGCGCTCTAGGAAGGGGCCTACCTCGATGCCGCCGGAAGTCCTCAATCAACGAGCGGTCCAGAATGTCCCGGGACGGCACCCAACACCTCTCCTCTGGACCATACCCCTCCCAGTCCACAAGATACTGAAACCCCCTGCCGCGGCGCCGCTCATCGAGTAATCTCTTAACCGTATAGGTAGGAGATCCATCCACAAGACGAGGGGGTGGGGGGGTGGGGCGACTGCAAGCA
Source organism: Carassius carassius (assembly GCF_963082965.1). Classification (NCBI taxonomy): domain Eukaryota; kingdom Metazoa; phylum Chordata; class Actinopteri; order Cypriniformes; family Cyprinidae; genus Carassius; species Carassius carassius. Next base: position 2,655,952 of record NC_081766.1, read on the forward strand.
GGATTAAGGGGGGAAGAGAACACAGGCTTGACCCTGGAAACATGAAACACTGGGTGAACCCGACCAAGAGTAGGAGGGAGCTTGAACCTGATCGCCACCGGACTAACCACCTTGGTGATGCGGAAAGGCCCAATGAATCTGGGTGCCAGCTTACGAGAAGGCGCCCGGAGAGGCAGATCCTTGGTAGAGAGCCAAACCCGTTGACCACACACATAGGTAGGAGGAGAGGACCGGCGACGATCAGCTGCAGCCTTGGTTCTGTCAGAGGCTTGGACCAAAATCCTCCTGACTCTCTCCCAGGTGCGACGGCAGCGCTGGACGAAAGCCAGGGCGGATGGAACCGCTGCGTCGGGTTCCTGTGATGGGAACAGAGGTGGATTATAACCAACAGCACACTCAAAAGGGGACATACCTGACGCGGCCGCAGGAAGGGTGTTATGGGCGTATTCTGCCCAGGAGAGCTGCTGACACCAGGAACTCGGATTGTTGGATGCTAGACAGCGGAGCATTCTTCCTAGATCCTGGTTGGCCCGCTCACACTGCCCATTGGTCTGAGGATGAAAACCAGATGACAGACTAGCAGAGGCCCCAATCTGTCTACAAAATTCCCTCCAGAACCGGGAGACGAACTGGGGACCCCTATCAGAAACCACATCCACCGGTAACCCGTGGAGACGGAAGACGTGATCCACCACCAGTTGGGCGGTCTCCCGGGCGGAGGGTAGCTTGGGCAGGGGAATAAAATGAACCGCTTTGGAAAAGCGATCCACCACCGTGAGAATTACAGTGTTTCCCTTCGACGGAGGAAGCCCAGAGACAAAATCAAGGGCAATGTGTGACCAAGGACGGGAAGGGATAGGGAGAGGATGCAGTAGACCATCAGGAGGGCGATTGACAGGCTTACTTTGGGCACATGTGGGGCAGGCCAACACAAACTGTCTAACATCTGCGGCCATAGTAGGCCACCAAAAACGCTGTCGGATGGCAGACAACGTTCTCCGAATACCTGGATGGCAGACTAACCTGGATGAGTGACCCCACTCAAGGACCTCAGAGCGCAGCGCAGCCGGCACCAGCAACCTGCCCGCCGGACCTTCTCCCGGCACCTGCACCCCTCGACCGGCCTCCTCAACTCGCTGCTCGATACCCCACGAAAGAGCCCCGACCACCACCCCCTCAGGAAGGATGGCCTCGGCCGCAAACTCCCCCCCCGGAGCACCGAACAGGCGAGAGAGGGCATCAGGCTTGGTGTTCTTTGATCCCGGCCGGTACGAGAGGGTGAAATTGAATCTGGCAAAGAAGAGCGCCCAGCGGGCCTGACGCGAGCTCAGCCTCTTGACCGAACGGATGTATTCTAGGTTCTTGTGATCCGTCCAGACCAAGAAGGGCTGCGCTGACCCCTCCAACCAATGACGCCACTCACCCAAGGCCAATCGTACCGCCAGCAGCTCTCTGTTGCCGATGTCATAGTTACGTTCTGCACGGCTGAGACGACGAGAGAAGAATGCACAAGGATGAACCTTCCCATCATGGAGGGAACGCTGAGATAGAACTGCGCCAACCCCAACGTCAGAAGCATCAACCTCGACAATGAACTGGGCCTCCGGATCTGGAACCATCAGAATAGGTGCAGAGACAAAACGGGACTTTAAAATGTCAAAGGCTACCTGCGCTTCCCGGTTCCACCTGAAAGACACCTTAGTGGAGGTTAAGGCTGTCAGCGGTGCAGCGATCTGACCAAAATTCCGGATGTAACGCCGGTAGAAGTTGGCAAAACCCAGGAAACGCTGCAGAGCCTTCCGGGAGTCAGGGACCGGCCACTGGGCAACAGCTTCAATCTTAGCGGGATCAGGCTTGATCCCCTCCGTAGAAATAATATGGCCAAGGAACATAACAGACTCAGCGTGGAATTCGCACTTCTCCGCCTTGACAAACAACTGGTTCTCTAGTAACCGCTGGAGAACCCGTCTGACATGCTGGGTGTGTAATTGGAGAGAAGAAGAAAAAATCAAAATATCATCCAAATACACAAAGACAAATTGATTAATCATGTCACCCAACACGCTGTTGACGAGTCCCTGGAAAACGGCTGGAGCATTGGTCAGACCAAACGGAAGAACCAAGTACTCGTAGTGTCCCGAAGGGGTGTTAAATGCCGTCTTCCACTCATCCCCCTCCCGAATGCGCACCAAGTGGTAGGCGTTGCGCAGGTCTAACTTGGTGAAGACCCGAGCTCCCTGTAACAATTCAAAAGCAGAAGACATTAAAGGTAGGGGGTACCTGTTCTTGATAGTAATGTCATTCAAACCTCTGTAATCAATACAAGGGCGCAGGGAGCCGTCCTTCTTCTGAACAAAGAAAAACCCTGCACCAGCGGGAGAGGAGGAATGGCGGATGAGCCCAGCCTGAAGTGACTCACGTATGTACTTGTCCATGGCCTCTCTCTCTGGACCTGAAAGGGAATATAAACGACCCTTAGGCGGAGAAGAGCCCGGGAGGAGATCAATGGCACAGTCGTAGGGGCGATGCGGAGGAAGCGAGGTGGCCTGGGCCCTACTGAAGACCGCCCGAAGATCATGGTACTCCGCCGGAACACCAGTCAGGTCAGAGGGATCCTCCTGAGGAACACAAGACACAGAGACAGGACAAAAAGCAGCACCCAAACATGACACGTGACAAGACTGACTCCAGGCTAAAACAGAATTATAGACCCAATCAATGTGGGGATTGTGCTTGTGCAACCATGGGTGTCCCAGAACTAAAGGAGCCTTAGGGGAATCAATAATAAACAGTTCAATCCGCTCATGATGACTGCCAGCAATATGGAGGTCTATCTTGGGAGTGACGTGGGTGATGGTGGTAAGGGGACGGCCAGCTAATGACCATGCTGAAACGGGGCTAGCCAAAGGAACAAGCGGGATCTTCCAACGTTGAGCAGAGGCAGCATCAAGGAAGTTCCCCTCAGCCCCTGAGTCCACAAGGGCGAGTCCAGTGTGTGAATGACTCTGGAAGGAGAGTTGGAACGGCAGCTGAGTGCGTGTTGCAGGAGAGCTTGAGCTGAGAACCGTGCCCACCTGGACGCTCCGCCTCACTGGTGGACCCTGGCCCTTTAATGGGCACTGAAGGGCGAAGTGGCCTCCCTTGCCGCAGTATAGACACGCCCCCGACAACAGATGCTCCTGCTTCTGCCGTGGTGTAAGCCGTAGACGACCCAACTGCATGGGCTCCTCCTCCGAGGGCTGTTGGCTGGCTAAACTGGCTGAAGAGAACTCTAGGTGGCGCCACGGGGCGGGTGTTTGCCGTTGTTTGCGGCGCCGGCTGAGACGGCCCTCAATGCGGAGCGCGAGACTAATGAGCCTATCCAATTCCCGCGGGAGCTCTATGGCCGCGAGTTCATCCGAAATGGCGAAATCCAACCCCTCAAGAAAACGAACGCGCAGCGCGCTCTCATTCCAGCCGCATGCCGCAGCTAAAGTCTGGAACTGGATAGCATAGTCAGTCACGGAGCTCCTCCCCTGAGACAGTCGTGATAACTGGGCCGCCGCCTCATCACCCTGAGCAGAGCGATCAAACAATTTGTCCATCTCTTGACTGAAAACCGCGAAAGTGGCACAACAGGGAGCCCGCGATCTCCAAACGGCGATACCCCATTCGCGGGCACGGCCCGAGAGGAGTGTAAGGACGTAAGCCACCTTGGTCTCTTCATTAGCGTAACGCCGGGGCTGCAGAGAAAACACCAGCGAGCATTGGGAGAGAAACGCTTGACAGGCGTTAGGATCGCCATCGTAGACCGGCGGATTGTTGGCATGGGGTTCGGACTCGTGTGACATACCGCTGTGAGGAACGGGACCCCGGCTCGTTGCCTCTTGCTGAAGATCGTCCACCCGCGTGAGGAGTTCGGAGACTCGGGCACTGAGAACCTCCACATCCAGCGCGGTGGTGTTGAGCTGAGTGGCATGCTGCCCGATCAACACTCCCTGTTGAGCGAGAGCCGCGCGAAGCGGACCAGATCCCGCTGAATCCATAATATGGTCAGACTGTTCTGTCAGGAGAAAGCAGGCTGGATTCAGGTGCGGGTAAACTCAAGGCTTTATTCACAAAGCGGAGACAGAGAAGAAAGAGTCACGCTCCACAGGTTTCACTCGCAGTGACAGGATGAACAGCAGATGAGTCACGTTTCACAGGATTCACTCGTAGTGACAGGATGAACAGCAGATGAGTCACGTTTCACAGGATTCACTCGTAGTGACAGGATGAACAGCAGATGAGCCACGTTTCACAGGATTCACTTGTAGTGACAGGATGAACAGCAGATGAGTCACGTTTCACAGGATTCACTCGTAGTGACAGGATGAACAGCTGAAGCTACTAGGAGCTCTGGGCTTGTAAGAACTAGAGCAGAGAAATAAGCCAAACACACTGGAGCCTGAGGACAAGACACGACAGGGTGAGTACAAAGAACTGCTAGATGATCGGAGCTATTGGAACGAATAACAACAGTCTGACAATAGACAGAGAAACACAGGGAATAATAAAGGGGAAAAAATAAGAAGGACATAGAGAACAGGTGGCGAGCAATTATGGTTAACAACGGGGAACAAGGGAGGCGGGGAAAACACAAACAGGCAGACGTGGTGAGCTGTCACCATCCCAACACACACACCCACACCAAAAAGACAGGTGATTAGCCCCGAGACCCGACAGGAAAGTGTAGAGCCTGCGGTAAGCATAACTACTTTCAAAACACTTAGGCCATGTCATGAGTGTAGATTATTTCCACATCTGCATAGTTGACGATTACCGCAATTCACTAGAAATTTAATAAGAGGCGTTTGTAAACCATGTTTTCCGCCAAAATAAAAGCTTGATGCAGTTTGCGTCAAAATAAAAGATCATGTGCTTATCTCTTTCAAGTATAGAAATTGGTACAACTAATTAAGAAAGTTTCCTTTATTTTTTTGTGCATTTGTTTTACAAAATATGGCTATTACTGTCATTGGATTAATATTATAACTATTATTATGTATAGGTGTAATGTAAATAGACACTGTAACTAAAAGAGGTTTGAATTTTTCTTTGTTTAATTTGCACACTGAATATGGGTTGGAGCTTTTAATTTTGAACTCTTAAAGTGCACCAGATTAATGAATTTAACATTAAAATGCACAAAATTTTCTCACGGGGGGGCATGCCCCCGAACCCCCCTAGAAGGACCGAGGACACACCACCATAGTTTTAACAAAAATCCTGTAAGAAACACTGGTATTGCTATGCCAGAGCTGCTTATAGCTTGTTTTAGGATTCACCACTCTGGAGTACAGTTCAACTGTATTAATAAATATACAATTTTGACTTATTTCATCTGTTAACTCTCACTCGTTCCTATACTCACTCATTACATGGCTTTAGTGGTTTTAATGAATAGGAGTTGGTATGCATATAATTAAGGGCGTGCAAAGATGGGTGGTGTTTATGATCATATAGTGGGCCGGTCTGGGCAAAAATGCACGGGCTGATTTTTTGTCCCAGTCCAGCCCTGTCTGGAGGAGACGCGTGAGAGTCTTTTTCTCAGGAGAAACATCTGAGAAGCTGGAGATTTAGTTTCTCCTTTTAATTTTGTTGTCTTGGTGCAACAGTTGAGTTGTTTGAGATATTACAATTTTTAGATATTATGTTTGAGATACAGTACATGAGAATACAGTACATTTTTCCTCGGGAAACATCTTAAAAGAAATCAAATAGATCTTATTTGTGATTCTTTTCTGTGACAGATAGTGAGGACTTCATCAGAGTCTAATATCGGTTAAGTGATTTTCCCGTTTTTCTGTGTTTTTTTTCTGTTTTTTTTGTCTTCTTTCATTGAGTTTTCCACACTTTCCTCTCTACTGAAGTGTGTGATAAAACTATATGAGTAAGTGTGTTGTTGCTCGGCTCTGGGCTGTTTGGTGTAGATGAGATGAGACGGGGTGATGGCAGTGGACATAAAAGTGTGTGTGTGTGTGTGTGTGTGTAAACGTTCAGGTTTAGAGATGTGCCAAAGCAGCTGTGCTCTTTGTACATCTCTCAAACAGACATGAAAGAACCAGACACCACACACGCACTCAAACACACCCCTGATACAAAAACATTTGGATGGTTCACACGAAAATGAAAATTCAGCTGCTGTATATTCACTCTTATGTCGGTCTGACCCCATATGCTCTTTTTTTTACACAAAAGCTGATCTTAAAGAGTTCAGCTTCTTAAAGTTAATGTACTGTAAGTGAAGTTTGTCAACTTTGCTAACTAATCTCTTCAACCACGTTCTCAAAATCCCCTGCAAACACATGGAAGCAAATCCTATATCAGCAAACCTGAAGTTTTATTGAGCCTATCAATTAAAATAATTATGTATCAATTGTAAAATGATTATTTCAGAAATAATTTCATTTTTTTTATTTTAAAATATTTCAAATATTTCCCATACTTGACATTGGAATGTCAAGGCTCAAATTTTAATGCATGCTGACTTTAAGATTTCATAATTACATTTTTATAGTGTTCTAGTTGATGTGATGCTGATATCAGTTTGTTTGTTGTGTTGTGTAATGGACGTTATTGCTGTTGTTTTCGCTCAGTCTCTGTGGGTACAGAAGGTTTGTGATGATGTCACACGTCCCTCTGGAGATCAGAGAACGAGTGAAAGATGGAGAGAATGTAAGATGGCAGAGAGGGCAGAAAGAGAGGAGAATTACATAAACAGATGCAGGAGGAAAGAGCAGTTTCACATCCGTAGTGCAAGGTCAGAGAACTTGGTCTCTCAGAATCATCTGATTTCAATTGTTTGATCTAACTGCAATTATGTGAGATAATCACAATCACTGTTCAATTCAATCACATATTGACCTACAAATAAGGTACTATACAAGTCATTCTTTGAAAAGGGTGACATTTATGTTGCTGTTGTAGGCCTTCATTACTTTAAAAGTTCAGGGATAGTGAGTTTTTTTTTTAAAGAAATTAATACATATAGAAAGGATGCATTAAAATGATCAAAAGTGACATTAAAACATTTACAAAAGATTCTATTTTCAATGTACTTTTAAACTTTCTGTTCATCAAGAATTCATAAAATGATTTCCACAAAAATTCTGAAGCAGCACAGCTGTTTTCAACGGATAATAATCAGAAATATTTTTTGAGCAGCAAATCAGCATTTTATAAAGATTTCTAAAGGATCGTGTGACACTGCATGACTGTAGCACATTTTAAAATGCATTAGAAATGGCATAATGCAATTTATTAACACTTAGATTTTTTTCTAATAGAATGCTTAAAATAGAATAAAAATTACATTAAGAGTCACTCTTAAAATGGAAAAGACACTATTTCATTAAATGACCTTTATTAGTTAAAAATATTTTTTTTCATGTCATTCAGTGTAATATTAAGTGAAAAAGTTAAATGTGAAAAAAGACTTGAGGTCTGTGTGAATTAAGCTTATGCTGTAATAGATATGAGCTAATTAAACATACATGAACCATAGTTATTTAATTTAACAATTAAATGCCAACCAAAAGGGAATAACTGTGATAGTCCTATCTGAATCTGTCAGGAAAAAGGAACATGCCACTGAACACGGTAAGTAAATAAAGTGGAAAACGGAGGCTGGAAGAGATGCAGGCTGTGGTCTCTGGAGAGCTTCTACACTGAGTGCTTGACATCTTGTATTATTAGTGTGTGGTGCGCATACAGAAACAGACCATCCATATTCAGTAACACATCCTAAAGGACGTCATTGATCTTACTGGAACTGCACACGCACATACTGGATGGACATGGAAACTACCGTCAGTGTGTGAAGACATTAAACATTTTTGGCAGTCTCTGACAACACAGATTATGATGGACAGATTAGCATTTTGATAGTTTCTGAAACTCTCAATACAGTTTATATTAAGGTAGTAAGATGTTTTGCAGTTACATGTTGGAAACAGCAGGGAAGGAGATCACTGCATGGAAAATCTTTTGAATTATTATTCTTATGTGACTTATTATCTTCTCAGGGAGGTTGAAGATATTGGTGATAAATCAAAGCATGCCGTGGCATCTGAACTACACATGCAGTGAATCATCTGTAAACAAATGCTGATGCACTGTTGTGTGTGTGTCTCTGTCTCTGTTGCTCGGTGCTAACATAAATCTATTAGGATAGCAGGAAGTTGAGGATACACTAACATCAGTAGACACATAGCTGGAGGGTTTAAACATATACATAAAGAATAGTCAGGGATGCTCGTTCAGAACATGCAATAAAGTGTGTGTGTTTGTGTATATGTTTATATATATGTGGCCAAAAGTATTGAGAATTACATAAATATTAGTTTTGAAAAAGTTTGCTGCTAAACTGCTTTTAGATCTTTGTTTCAGTTGTTTCTGTGATGTACTGAAATATAATTACAAGCACTTCATACGTTTCAAAGGCTTTTATCGACAATTACATGACATTTATGCAAAGTGTCAGTATTTGCAGTGTTGGCCCTTCTTTTTCAGGACCTCTGCAATTCGACTGGGCATGCTCTCAATCAACTTCTGGGCCAAATCCTGACTGATAGCAACCCATTCTTTCATAATCACTTCTTGGAGTTTGTCAGAATTAGTGGGTTTTTGTTTGTCCACCCGCCTCTTGAGGATTGACCACAAGTTCTCAATGGGATTAAGATCTGGGGAGTTTCCAGGCCATGGACCCAAAATTTCAACATTCTGGTCCCCGAGCCACTTAGTTATCACTTTTGCCTTATGGCACAGTGCTCCATCGTGCTGGAAAATGCATTGTTCTTCACCAAACTGTTGTTGGATTGTTGGAAGAAGTTGCTGTTGGAGGGTGTTTTGGTACCATTCTTTATTCATGGCTGTGTTTTTGGGCAGAATTGTGAGTGAGCCCACTCCCTTGGATGAGAAGCAACCCCACACATGAATGGTGTCAGGATGCTTTACTGTTGGCATGACACTGGACTGATGGTTGCGCTCACCTTTTCTTCTCTGGACAAGCCTTTTTCCAGATGCCCCAAACAATCGGAAAGGGGCTTCATCAGAGAATATGACTTTGCCCCAGTCCTCAGCAGTCCATTCACTATACTTTCTGCAGAAGATCAATCTGTCCCTGATGTTTTTTTGGAGAGAAGTGGCTTCTTTGCTGCCCTTCTTGACACCAGGCCATCTTCCAAAAGTCTTGGCCTCACTGTGCGTGCAGATGCGCTCACATCTTCCTGCTGCCATTCCTGAGCAAGCTCTGCACTGGTGGCACTCCGATCCCGCAGCTGAATCCTCTTTAGGAGACCATCCTGGCGCTTGCTGGACTTTCTTGGACGCCCCGAAGCCTTCTTTACAAGAATTGAACCTCTTTCCTTGAAGTTCTTGATGATCCTATAAATTGTTGATTTAGGTGCAATCTTAGTAGCCACAATATCCTTGCCTGTGAAGCCATTTTTATGCAATGCAATGATGGCTGCACGCGTTTCTTTGCAGGTCACCATGGTTAACAATGGAAGAACAATGATTTCAAGCATCACCCTCCTTTTAACATGTCAAGTCTGCCATTCTAACCCAATCAGCCTGACATAATGATCTCCAGCCTTGTGCTCGTCAACATTCTCACCTGAGTTAACAAGACGATTACTGAAATGATCTCAGCAGGTCCTTTAATGACAGCAATGAAATGCAGTTGAAAGGTTTTTTTGGGTTTAAGTAAATTTTCATGGCAAAGAAGGACTATGCAATTCATCTGATCACTCTTCATAACATTCTGGAGTATATGCAAATTGCTATTATAAAAACTTAAGCAGCAACTTTTTTCAATTTCCAATATTTATGTAATTCTCAAAACTTTTGGCCACAACTGTATATATATACATATTAGGGATGGAATGGTACACAGATGTCACAGTTCGGTATGTACCTCAGTTCAGGGGTCACAGACCGATACGATTTCGGTACAGCAGAAAAAAAAAAAAACTATGTTCGGTTTCTTTACTTTTATTTTGAACAGAGACTAGTACAAATTAAAGACAAATTTCACCTAGATGTAAAAGAAAAAAAAAAAAAATTATTACATTCTGTTAAATATATATAATCGGCAGTACATGTTAACATACAAGGAATAAATTCTTGAAATATATGATTTAGTTTACAGATAAACAAGGGTAAAAACATATATATTTTATATGCTGAGTTTCAGTTCATTTTCATTGACAGGCTTAATTTGTTCACAGAAAGGAAACTCAAATGGCAGAAAGCAACATATTATTTGTTTTCTTTATTTTACAAAAGCACAATGTTTTGTTTTCATTGTAAGTGTACACAAATAAAAGCAGAAGTTTATACAGTGATTTTTTATTTAAAAGACAATAAGTGTTTAAAGTTGATTCTGCTGCTATAAGGAAATAGTTGAAATGATTGTGCGGGCATGGGCACACACACACACACACACACACACAACACACAACACACAAAACACACACACAAAACACACACACACACACACACACACACACACACACACACACACACACACACACACAAAACACACACACACACACACACACACACACACACACACAAAACACACACAAAACACACACACACACAAAACACACAAAACACATCAGATCCAGCATTGCTAACTTGACAGCACAGTTGGCACTTTATTGAAATAAAATATGGTGAACCAAACATCAGCACACCCGCCTCTGTGTTGCCATTGGAACTGAAGTACAAAGCTTATAATTTGCATAATAAATAATAGTTTAGCATTCAGGTACGTTACATTGCAAATATGGAAAATTATAGAATATTTGGATTTGTGCTGAATGAGAGAGGTAAGTAGTGTATATGTATTTGTGTGTATATATATAAAATAATCAAATAGGGGGGTCGTTCGGGATACTGACATAGTATTGCTTGTTATTAGCATGAATGTGTATATATCTGGCAATAAAGCTATTATAGTTTGGGGTCAGTAAGATCCCTGTCTGAACTGTTACAAAAAATGTTACAAAAGTCCCTTTTGTAACATTATAAATGTCACATAAATGTGCATTTGATCAATTTAATGCATCCTTGCTGAATAAAAGTGTTATTTTCTAAAAAAATATTTTTTTGACAATCTTACTGTCCCCAAACTTTAAAAAATGTTTACTGTATATAGGCTAAAAAGTATATATAAGTCTCAACTTTAATTGCCTGATCTAATTAAATGTGATTCATTTTTCTGTGGTGTGTCTGGAGTTTATATACTTTGTGTGTGTGTGTGTGTGTTTAGACTCAGATGTGTAAGTGGATTAAACACAGTATGTTATTTCTCTCCCTCTGAGAAAAACCCTCCAGAGACTCAAAGATGCTCTCAATCCTCTCACTGTACATGCTTTCAGCCCTCCTGGGTAAAACATGCAGCTAACATGAGTTTCTGAGCGCTCACATTATGGGCTGCTTCCTAGAATCCATTTTAATCAAGGCTGACTGCTGCTTAGTGCAAAATGTGTTATTTTTAATGCCATAATGTAGTACATAGTTTAAATACATAATTTGTTTAGTCAACATGAAAATCATGAAAAATTATCCCATTTACGTTTCCTGATAATATCTGAAACTTAATGCCTCACCTCTAGTATGACTTTTGTATTCGGATGACTTCACCTTATTTTCATTCCTTCCCATTCAGCCACTTCATATAATAACCTCTGTAGTCCCATTTAGACACTTATAAGTAACCACCTTCTTCAAGACAGTTAAAAAAAGTAACAAGTAGGCTTTACTGATGTATTCTGTGTTGCATATGAGAAACTACTCATTACTGGCAAAATATAATCTTGAATTCTTTGTAAATCATTTTTGATCAAAACATCTGCCAAATGCACGAATGCAAATGTATATAGATGTACTATTTTTTCTGTAGGGTGGGCAATATGACAAAATCTCATACCATGGTATGAGTAATCTTATATAACAATATATTTTGAATGTGACTAATGCACCGGAAGTGACATAGACCATGATTTCTGATCTCTTTCTTGGCTGATTTTGTGATCAGACTGCGTTTTTCAGGCAAGTAACTAAACCATTTAGAACCATTTCCAGATTTTGGCCGACAAAAATATGTAATTTCTGAACTACTGTATCTTTCAAAAGGTCAAAGGTCAAGAGGGGACCAATAACCTATTTGTGTCATACAGAACCAATCAGAAACCTAATCCTGCTTTCTTCTGTAATTTACTCGCCATCTGAATGTATGCCTCCTGAAGAAGAAACACACATATAGTATCATTACCCCAGGAAGCTTTTCCGCCTGACTGCCACATTCATTTTTCAGATGAAAAACCGCAGTGATTTGGTCAGACGTGGAGATGAATGGCTCAGTGAATAGATGTTGGATTTTCTAGGCTGAGATAAAAAACATATATCATACAGCATCTGGTGTCTGGGGCCTGGGCAGCAGCGCGTGTCGAGGACTGCTGTACATTTAGATTAGCTATTGTAAATAGAGTCAGAGCAGGCTGGCGGCTCGACTTCACTATTACAGGCAGAATCCAAGAGTCTCAGCTTATCGGCCACAGGGCACGCGTGTCTGTATGGTTAATGAATGTCTTCCCATAATGCCTCTTGCCCTATCACTGCAGACCAGGGCATGAATGAGCGAAGGAATGAGGAAGTGATCAAGAATGTGTCTCCCTTTCCCTGAGGCTCGTTCACTCTTATTTTCTCTTCCTTTTTGATATACTTTTTCTCAATTTCATACTTAATTTTGAAAGGTATTGCAATAAGCCCATGGAAGGAGTCTAGACAGCAAGCTGGAGAAGTGGATTGTGTGTGTGTGTGTGTGTGTGTGTGTGTGCATGCTCAGATGTGTGCTGTCTTTATGGCTACTTAATTTCTGAATTTCTATTATTTTATTATTGCATTATTTTTCTTTTCATTCGTTTGTTTGTTTGTATTTTATTTAATTAAATTCTATCATTTATTTCATTTAATTTAGTCTTTTTTCATTAATTTCATTTAATGTCAAGTTTCCTATTTATTCATCCATTAAATTTTATTTTATTCTCTTTTATTATTTGTTATTTATTTATTTATTTATTTATTTATCTATTTTCAATTCCAGAAGGTGTATTTCAGGGTTTTTAGTTTAGTTACAGATGGGAAGTCCTTGCAAAGGATATTTGTATATTCAGAATAGCATACTACTCAGATTACTGGCAAGAAAGCAAGCAAGCAATAAATAAATAAATAACCTTAAATGCTCTGTAAGTGATTTTGGATTAAATCTGTCAAATGCATCAATGCACCTGTATGTAAATGTACTATATTTGCTCTAGGTTGGGGTATGACCTAAATCTCATGTCACAGTATGAGTAATCTTAAATAACAATATATTTTCTGATCTGCCAAACGTTATGACTTTTGCATACAAAATTGTATAAAGAAATGCAAAATAACACTTATGATTTCACAAATAGTGTCATGTGATAGCATAGGGTTCTATTGTTTGAAATTTATAAGTATGTTAAACAATTTGTATTACTAAACCAACCAGTAGATGCACAGTATGCTAGTATTGCAACACAATATCTCTTTCTGTGGATGTGTCTTTTGCTCCAGTGTGGACTCTCTACTTCTTGTGTTTAAGGCAAAGTGCTCTCAACTCATGTATAATTCAGACCTGTTCACTGCAGTGTTCCTACATTGACCTGCTCCCTCTGTCTTTCGCCACACATTCCCTATTTCTCATTTTTTCATTTCTCAATCCTTTTCTTCTTCCCTTTAACTTTGCATGCCACCGAAAAGTCTTTGGGGAGAAAAGTATGCAGGCTATGTTTGCAGTTGAATACTACTTACTCCATAATGCATACTGTGGGATCTGGTCCTTTCATTTACACTTGGAAATAAAGAGAAAGTTTTAGGATTTGGAAACACAGAAGTTAAGAGTGGTGTCCAGTTATCATCTGGCAAATCAATAGTTGATTTTTGCATTTTTCAATCCAATTGAGTAAACATCCTAACATTGGCAGCCAGCGTCATGAAAGGTCAAGTCAAATGTATTGCATACTGCAAAATTTGGAATTTGCAATGGATGCTCTGCAGTGAATGGGTGCCGTCAGATGAGAGTCCAAACAGCTGATAAAAACATCACAATAATGCACAAGTAATCCACAGCACTCCAGTCCATCCGTTAATGTCTTGTGAAGAGAAAAGTTGCGTGTTTGTTAGAAACAAATCCGTCATTGTTATTTTAACTTTAAACCATTGCTTCTGGTGAAAATATGAGACTATAATCTATAATAACGCTTCCTCCAGTGAAAAGGTCCATCTTCTGTTGTCTGTCTCGTAAAAATCCACCCACATATTTGTTTAGAGCTGTTTTAGACTGTTTTGTCTTGTAATCGGTACTTGATCAGTGATCTGATTCAGACAAGAAGACTTTTTCTTTGGAAAAAGCAATATTATGGATAGAGGACTTGTTAGAAAGTTTTCTAAGGATTTGTTTCTTACAAACATGCAGCTTTTTTGTTCTCAAGACATTATTGAGATTGCTTTTGGATTACTTTGATGTTGTTATCAGCTGTTTGGACTCTCATTCTGATGGCACCCATTCACTGCAGAGCATCCCTTGCTGAGCAAGTGATGGAATACTACATTTCTCTAAATCAACAAAACATTTCGGATTGCCTCAGGGGTGAGGACATTTTTCAGCAAATTTTCATTTTTGAGTGAACTATTCCTTTAATGGAATCACAATAGAATGCAATAGATCCCGTTTTTTTCTCTCCTCAGTTCAGAAGTTTGAGCTTTTGGGCAGAGGACAGCAACTGTAATTAATCTCGCCTTGGGAATTAGCTGGATGTCAGCACAAGTCAGGCAGCAGACGCATTTTTAAAAAGGGCACATTTAATGGTTTCTTGTTTGAGACTGCTGGCAGATCCTCACCACACACTGATCTCTGTCGTCCCGAGACGCCTCATGGCTGGCCGTTCTGCAGCTAATTGCTTTATTTATTATAGTTAAGAAAGTGGCTCAGTTAGGCATTTCGGTTATAATATGAATTGCATACAGAATACTAAAACATATTATCATAAAACATATTACCATATTATCTCTTTATTATTTTCTTTTCTGATTTGGAATCACTTCGAACCTAGCTTGGAAAAAATGCATAAGCAGTAAAACATTGTAAATAATCTTTTTTGAATCATTATGCAATCAGACTGACAAATATAATAACATTAATTATCACAATGCAGTATGTTTTATTGAAATTTAGACCTAAAATCTAGTTACACGCTGTAAAAAAAAAGTTTTCCCAAAGTTTTAAAGAAAACACTTTCTGATTGAAAATTGCTTATACACTAATTTCATTAAAATAAAAAATTTCCAGTGTATATTGGGTAACCATGTGGATTTTATTTATGTACTTTTTTGTTTTTTTGTTTTTTGATAATGCAATAAATAATATACTTGATATCCACCTTCTTGGAATTTTAATTCATGATATATATAGTTTTTTTAAAAAAATTTATTATGTGATCAGACTCTCTGTTATGACATTTGTATTCAAAATGCAAAATGACTATATAATTTTCCACATGAAAAATGGCACTTGCTTAATTATACATGCAGTGTAGTTTGGTCATGTTACAACATTGAAGCATTCTACAGTTTGAAAGATTTCTTATATATTTAGTGCTTTACTGTTAATTTATCCCTGTTAGCTTCAAATGTGAAGTTGTTTTTGATTCCAGATTATTTTTAGTTTTTTATGAATAACCTTATCTGTAAGCGTCCATCAAATGTAAATAAAAATAAAACATTGTGGATAAGCTTGAGCCACGTTTGAAGCCGTGCATGACAATTCTGTCATCATTTATTCACTCATATGTTGTTATGAACTTGTATGACTTCAAAAAGAAATGTTTGGCAAATTCTTGATGCTTTTTCCACCATATAAAAGTATATGGAACAATTATAGTGCAAAAGTCATAGACCGCTGCTTCTTACTGGTATGCTGCTTTTAGATTGGAAGTAGGTGTTGTGAACTGCAATTACATGCGGTTTATGTTCTGTGTTTGTTTCTCTCTCTGCAGAACGACACGTGGAGTGAACTGTACTCATTTGCCGTGTTTAAAGCCATGAGTCACATGTTGTGCATAGGTTACGGTCGTCAAGCTCCAGAGAGTCTCTCTGATATCTGGTTGACGATGCTCAGCATGATCGTCGGTGCCACCTGCTACGCTGTCTTCATCGGACACGCCACGGCCCTCATCCAATCACTGGACTCCTCACGACGCCAGTACCAGGAGAAGGTAAAGCAACTGTGAAAGCATGTGGAATTAACCGACTAATTAAACAAATGGTCTAAATCAGAATCATAATTAACTCACTTAATCAATTGATGTGGCACTTCAGTGGGAAACAACCTTGGGCAGTTGTTTTTATGTAGTATTCAGACTTTTTTTTCTTAGAATTGTGTAAATTTTGTGCAATTTTGAGTTTACATCTCAAAATTCTGACTTTTTTTTCTCACAATTTTAACTTTTTTTTTCAGAATTGCCACAATTCTCAGGAAAAAAAAGAGAGTTAATATCTTGCAATTTTGAGTTTACATTTAGATTTAGTTCTCAGAATTGTAACCGTTTTTTCGCAATTTCAAGTTCATTGTTTGTTTGTTTTTTCCCCCCTGCAATTCTGACTTTAAAGGAAAACTCAACTTTTAAAAAAAAAATAGGCTCATTTTCAATTTCCCTAGAATTAAACAGTTGAGTTTTACTGTTTTCAAATCTATTCAGCGGATCTCTGGGTCTGGCGGTAGCACTATTAGCTTAGCATAGATCATTAAATCTGATTAGACTGTTAGCATCTTGCTCAAAAATGACCAAAGAGTTTCTATATTTTTCCTATTTAAAACTTGACTCTTCTGTAGATACATTCTGTAGTTATAATATATCAGATTCAATGATCTATGCTAAGCTAAGCTAAAGAGAAAACGGTAAAACTCAACTGTTTAACTCTAGGGCAATAAAAAATGAGCCTATTTTCAAAAAAGTGGAGTGTTCCTTTTAACTCTGGCATTTCTATAAAAGAGTATAATGGTATCGCAATCAGACTAAAATAACACTGAATTCATTACTGAAAATGATTTGTAATATTATTAGTTTTAGTTTTACTTAACAGTAACAACACTGTCTGACACTTGATACTATCCAGTGCAGTTACAATATTAGTTTATTAGAGTTTATTAGTCTTGAACTCAGTCTTGAAACTCTCATTATCAAGGAACCCATTGCTTCACCTTATGATGTTACTTCTCCATCCATTAAAACACATAAGAGTCGCAATTGTTCCATCTGCCTGCACAGCTAATGTTTAAAGGTTTGTTTGTCGCTGTTGCATTGACTCAGCAGCTCTTCAGATGCGCTGATTGGATAATGACTGCTAATGTGCAGATATGCGTTTGCCCTTCTTCCTGTGTGTTTGTTTTTATTGCAGGGTCTTTTAGCCGATGATACCGCAGCTACAGCGTCAGCTAATGTACTACCTACCGCACTGCTGACTTGGTTGTGGCTGTCATATTTCTGTGCGTTGTGTTTGTAACAGTAGATTAGACTTGGCGCGGCTTCAGCGTTTCTGCTCGGCCAATCGTTTATCAGCTCTGTTACCATGCAGAAAGATTGATGGAGGCAACAGAGCGCTCTGATTGGCCGCTTTGAACGAGAGGGATTGTGTCCCGAGTAGTTAAGCTAGTAATTTAAGGTGACTGCATATCATCAAGTGGAGGACAGACACACGTTGATTAGAGTATGTATGCGTGTCTCTGTGCACACAATATTAGTGTCTCTTGGGACAAGCTAAAAATTGATGAGGCAGTAGATTCAGTGTCCTGCCATTGTCCTCATGAAGTTGATGTAGGTGTGGGTGTGTGTGTGGCAAGGCGCACTGTGATTCTGTCCTTGAAAGTACCATAATGAACTGATGGGAGGGAGGGAAATGGAAAGAAACGCAGACAGAGAGAAATGGGGATTGGGAATAGACCTGTAGGGGTCAGGGACGAGTGACCTGCTATTCTGTGCTGTGAGCTGCACTCCATTTGGAAAATTGTCCTCTTGAAGTGCCGCTTCGGTTTTAAAGTGAGTTCACACTGCAAAAATGGTTTTACTTGGATAATCAAAATGACTATTGAGTTAATGTTTAAAACAAGAAAAAAAAATCTGCACATGAGACAAAGAAAATATTTTCTCACTTAATTTGGATTGATTTGACAGAAAACAAGACTTAGTATGGCATTCTTAATATTGGCTTCTCAAGTAAATTTTTTTTCTTTTTAGATATTTGTAATGGGGAAACAACACAATTGTTGCTTTTTTATTATCATGTTTTTTGATTTGTGATGTACTTTTATGTCTTGCCTTGAGCAAAAGAAATGTGCCATATAAACAGAACTGTATTATTATTACTATTATTTTATAAATATACAGTACTGTTCAAAAGTTTGGTGTTGGTAACAATTTTTTATGTTTTTAAAATAAGTATTTTTTACTCAATTAGTTTATGTTAATTTCAACATTTATTAATGCATTATTAAAATCAAAAGTTGTGCTTTTTAACATTAGTTAATGCACTGTGAATTAACATAAAGTAACAATGACTGACTTTGTTTTCATTAACTAACATTAACAAATATTAATAAGTACTGTAATAAATGCACTGTTCATGTTTCATTCATATCAGTTAATACATTAAGTAACATTAACTAATGAAACTTTATTGTAAAGTGTTACCCAATTATTTATTACAAAGATAAAATGGCAGACGACATGAGTCATCACACTCTGCTTTGACGTAGGAAAATTGTTTGCAGACATTCAAAGTGTACTATTATATGAAGTATATGAACGACTGTCATCCCTCAGGACACCTCGAGCTCAGACTTTCATTCTCTTAGAGAGACCACCGTTGATTGTCTGTTATATCTTTCTGTCTGTCTTTTGCCCTTGGTGTGTTTCAGACACAGACAGTCCTGTGAAATTTCATGCCTTGTTTCTTACAGTGCCGGAAGAGGAAGGATGACCCATACATTTATATAAATCTTGGTCCCTCCACGTATCTTATATTGAACGATGCCGTTTGATTTGCGTCATAGCTGCGAGCTCCTTCACATTCAGCTCAGCTGCGGTTTCTGCTCTGTGTGTGTGCAAGCATTGCTTATTTTTATCACTGCTATGAAAGTGTGTTGATGGGGTACTAAATCTGGAAGGCTGGGAAGTGGTCTGGATACTAAAAGAGATTGACAGAGCTGGACAGATTAGATAAGATAGAAGAAAGACGCTGCTCTGCTGTCCCAATCCGATGGAGACACAAACATGGCAATAGCTTTCTTAAAATAAGCTAGACAGGATTTCAAAGCTGTTGCATTGGTTTTTAGATGTGCACATCCCAGGAAGTACAAGTTGTTTTTGACACTGAAGGAGTCTTCAGACCTGTGGGCAAAGAATTACTATTTTCATGTTTTTTTTGACTTAGAGATATTTTATATTTCACAAAATACTTACTTAGCTTTTTATTTTGATTTCTATGATTTCTACTTAACAATTTGTTAATAGATGCACAAAATTTGGCTTCAAATTTGTTGTTTTAGACAAGGATGGTACTCAATCATACATCATAGCCAATCACTTATATTTATAATATTTGAGAATTAATTTATATATAGTACAGACCAAAAGTTTGGACACACCATCTCATTCAAAGAGTTTTCTTTATTTTCATGACTATTAAAATTGTAGAGTCACAATGAAGGCATCAAGGGTTATTTGACCAAGAAGGAGAGTGATGGGGTGCTGCGCCAGATGACCTGGCCTCCACAGTCACCGGACCTGAACCCAATCCAGATGGTTTAGGGGTGAGCTGGACCGCAGACAGAAGGCAAAAGGGCCAACAAGTGCTAAGCATCTCTCGGGGAACTCCTTCAAGACTGTTGGAAGACCATTTCAGGTGACTACCTCTTGAAGCTCATCAAGAGAAAGCCAAGAGTGTGCAAAGCAGTAATCAACGCAAAAGGAGGCTACTTTGAAGAACCTACAATATGACATATTTTCAGTTGTTTCACACTTTTTTGTTATGTATAGAATTCCACATGTGTTAATTCATAGTTTTGATGCCTTCAGTGTGAATCTACAATTTTCATAGTCATGAAAATAAAGAAAACTCTTTGAATGAGAAGGTGTGTCCAAACTTTTGGTCTTTACTGTATATGAGAATTAATTTATATATATATTATTTATATATATTTCTTACATTTTATAATGTAACTTAAGACATTTTTAAGATTTTCATGAATCTGGCTCATGTAGTTTGTTTGTTTAGTTACGAATCTAAGTCACAGGTGAGCAAACTGTCCCCTCATTGGTCGGAGAGATTGTGCACCACTTGTGTTCTGGATTTTGCTCAAAGCATCATTTTCAGATTTCAAGGTGTACAGGTGTTGTTTTGTTAAATTATTTCTATTTAGCAGTGTGAGCCAGACTCAATTCTGCATCTAGGAAACAATATTAATAATGCACCTGTTTTGCAGCGGTGTCAGAGGAATAGGCATTTTACATGTGCTGTGCAACAGATTTCTTTGTGTTTTTACGGACACTTTATTGGCAAATAAAACATTTAAACAGCGTTAAACTACGGTTTCTGAAATGAATTAATGTTTTATTTAGCAATTGATCAAAAGTGATAAAAAAACATTTTTATTAAAGTAAAATGCTGTTCTTTTGAAATTCCTATTCATCAAAGAATCCTGAAAAATAAAATGCATGACGCTTTTCACAAAATCATGAAGCAGCACAACTGTTTTCAACATTGATAATAATCCGAAAATGTTTGTTGAGCAGCAAATTGTCATATTACAGTGATTTCTGAAAGATCATGTGACACCGAAGACTGGAGGAATGATGCTGAAAATTCAACTTTTATCACAGGAATAAATTACATTTTATTATATACAACAATAGAAAGCACTATATTAAATTGTAATAATATTTCACAATATTACTATTTGTACTGTATTTTTGATCAATTAAATGCAGCATTGATTGACAGAAGAGACTTCAAAAACAGTCAAGACATAATGTAATTTCAAAGTCTTATTGTCCTGTGTTTTCAGTCACTGTCGTCTACCGATCTGTTTGAGATGGTTGATCTATTTGTACGTCAATCAAACGGTTTGTTCCTGTCCAAGCGAATGGTTCTTGAATATGCAGCAGTGTGCATTAGAAATTTTTGGCACTAATTAAAAGTCTGGTTATGTTACTCTAGCTTGTAGATCCCCGCCGCTCCAGTGCTCACAAGGGGTCTGACATATTTTTCAGGAAATAACAAGAGAAGAATTTCAATTAGACCTAATGCCTCTTCTGCTATTGTCATGCATTGTGTTCTTTGATTGGGCGTCGATCTGAACTCTCTCTCTCTCTCTCTCGCTCTCTTCTGCAGTCAGCAGCTGCCACTGCCGCAGACTGACACCAAACCGTATCTCTCGGGTTTCATTGAGCTTTCCTCACCGCCCGCTGCTGCTCTGAACAGCCTGAGGAAACAGGCATGACAAATATCCCTAGCTCTGTCTTCTTCTCTCTCTCTCTGCTTCTCTTTATTGCACTAACCTTCTGGAATCATTCATCTGCTCTGTGCAGAAGCGCCTAATATCCATAATCACCGGTGATTCTTTCACTTCATCCATTAGCAATCTCAAAATATGCTAGAGTCTCCATCTGTCCCAACGACTGTCATTGACACAGATGGGTAGATAAACATTGAGACTATTTAATTAATGCAGTACTTCATCAATGTTGTTTTCTGTGACTGATGTGTTCTCCTCAATGCCTTCAGGATAATACTGTTCCCAGACAGAGACATCAGGTTCTCAAAGGATTTAGATAAAATAAATAATATATAATAATATTTATATTAAATAATGGTAACACTTTATTACAGGGACCAATTCTCAATTCTCTATTGACTAATGCATCATTATGACCGAAATAAAGTTTGAGTTTCTCTGAAATATGGTACTGACTCCTTAAACCTTAATGACTCTTAAAGACTTTTTTTTTTTGGCTGACTTGAGACTCTGTTAAGGTACTCGAGGGCAGGCTAGCTTTGGCTCGGCTCACTGTACCTGCAGGTAGAAATGTGCTTAGTACCGTAATGAGGTGATTTATTCTAGAATCAGTGCGCTGAATAATACATCTCTGATCCCAACCTGAAATTTGACTTCTTCATCTTTATTTTCAGCAAGAGGACACTAGGACTTCACAACACACACACACACACACACACACACACACACACACACACACACACACACGTTTGTTTTTGTGAAAAGTGGGTTCATCCCATAGGCGTAATGGTTTTTATACTGTACAAACTGTATATTCTATGGTCCTACACCAACCCTACACCTAACCCTAACCCTCACAGGAAACTTTGTGCACTTTTACTTTCTCAAAAAAACTCATTCTGTATGATTTATAAGCGTTTATGTCCTCATAAGTCACCCTCTCCTTGTAATACCTGTGTCATACCCATGTCATCATACAGAGTTGTGTCCTGATATGTCACAAAAACAAGAGCACACACACACACACACACACACACACACAATCAGAGAGAGAGAGAGAGAGAGCTCGGCTCTCTGGTTTTCATTTATCTGAGTTACAGGGAATGAGGGACCAGGGTTTTGTTTGCTTTTACCTGGACTGGAAAATCTTTAGGTAGTGATCAATATGGTGTCCTGGGATTATAATACTGCCATTTAGGCAATTTAGACTGATTTAAACACTGAGGTTGAGAATGTGAGTATGTGGGTCCATGAAAACACTGTTTTTAAAATAATTTATTGCATTTTATTTGATCAGAAATACAGTAAATACAGTACAATTGTTAAACATTATTAAAATGTAATATAACTGTTTTCTATGTTCTAATATATTTTGAAATGTAATTTATTCCTGTGATGTAAAGCTGTATTTTCAGCATCATTACTCCAGTCTTCAGTGTCCTTCAGAAATCATTCTAATATACAGATTTTCTGCTCAAGAAACATTTCTGAATATTATCGATGTTGAAAACAGTTGTGCTGCTTCATGTTTTGGGGAAACCACGATACATTTTCAGGATTCTTTGTTGAATAGAACGTTCAAAAGAACAGTGTTTATCTGAAATAGAAACCTTTTATTAACATTAAAAATGTCTTTACTGAGCATTTTAATGTTATTTTAATGCTTGCCTTAACAAACACCCCTATTAACTTAAAACAACTCTTTTGATTATACCATTTGAAAAGGAAAAGAATAACACAGTATTACAATCACACAAAAAATATGATGTCATGATGACATTTCCAGGCTTTTTTTTTTACGGCAATCCTAAATTCTTTTTGGAGCTTCTTGTGAGATGCTTCCCTTGTTCTCTTGAGTAACCTGAGCGGTGCGTGCGATCTTTGTGCTATTTCTGGCAGTGAGAGGATGGTCCCCGTCCTGTCACTGGAGTGAACCGCAGAGATGCAGTCAGAAACACTCAGTGCACTGCTGCAGATTTAGAGCATGTCTAACAGAAAGCCTGTTTATAAGTACACACACACACACACACATGCTGCACAGAGACACACATAACCGCCTCTTAGGATGGGAGAGAACTTTGATGTGTGGAGGTTGTGAATTTTGACATGAGATGCATTTCAGTTTACAGAAGAGAAGAGAATAATTGTGAATAATTCAGAGGCAGTTTAATCGGCTGTTTCCTGATGTGTGTGGAACATCAACAGACAACTAACCATCTTAACTAGGACACATGTTAATGGTCCATTAATGCTTCATCACAGTGTGCGTGTGTGTGTGTGTGTGTCTGTGTGTGTTTAACTACTACTGAAAAAAATTAAGGATTTACTCTGAATTATTTTTCAGTCAGAAATTGTTAGTGAACTTCACAAATAATTACAAAGAAACAAGAAATAACTGATTAAATTAATTGCAAGTTGCAGATTTTTTGTAATACATAATCCAAAAACACTGAACGCAGCATCATCAAATTGGGTAAATTTGCAATTTTGAGAACTTTTTTTTACATTGTACTGTTAAGAAAGGCATAAAAATGTCAGGCCTAAGAAGAGTCTGACAGATTAAAGAGTGAGCGCTCACTTTTAGAATTATAACAGCAGTTAAATCCATGAAAAAGATGATATTCACATTTCTCAAGAAATATGTTATATGGAACTAATGAAATATGGATTTCTTCCCTCGGATTTCAGACTAACCGTATTTATATTTTCTAACGTTTTATCTCTGCTAGTTACACACACACACACACACACACACACACACACACACACACACACACACACACATTTACTTAGCTACCTAAATGAGGCAGTGCCATAGACTTTTACTGCTTTACATTTATATTAAAAGATAATTAGGTGAGTGCATTATATTTAGACGCTTTTATATAAACATTGCAATAAAGATTTTATTTGATCAGTTTATGCATTTCCTGGAAATCAAAACCCGTTGGTTTTGCAACATTATGCACTACAGACTACAACTTTAGCCCTAAAAGGAAACTCTGTGCTTTGCTTACAATATTTATGAATCATTGTTCTTTGGAGGACGTCTGCAGATGTTGAAAAATTGAGATTTTGCCCGAATTAACTTTGTCCCCACAGTACACCTAAGTAAACACACAGCACAGTTCAAAATTTTGGAGTCGGCATGATTTTTCTAAAAGACATTCATAATTTCTATTTATCAAAGAATCCTGAAAAAAAAAAAAAAAAAAACAGTTTCCGCAAAAAAAAAAGATATTATTTATGCCAGAAGGTTTTGCATGATCAAGCACCTCAGAAAAGGTCAAAATGTATCATTTCTTGTTTGTTTGTATTCAGACCTGTATCATATTTACTATATACAATATATATATATATATATATAAGAATTCCAAATCTTACTGTGTAGTTAGTATGAATAACATCAGCGTTTGCGTGCTAAACCAGTGAGAACAGTGGCATGTCCTGACCTGTCCTTGTCCTTAACCTTTCACACCCATCAGTAAACGGCTCCATCAGCGGCGACTCGGTTTTCATTTAATTTGGCTGTAAATGAGGCAAGGGAGGATACAGATCGACGTAACACTGGTTTATCAGTCCAGCTGTATCACATTGCTTTCTTCTAACTTACCCATTAAACACAATTTTCTTTATCGGCCCATCAGTGAACCACTTAGATCAACACTGCTGCTGCGTCAACTGATGCCATCTTTACCGTGAAGCATCTGGAGCCATGAAACGCTGGGAGAAGCTGTTTCAGGGTTTAGATCCACTCAAGGCTGTTCAGAACAGTCCAGATGATGCACAGAGTGCACTTATAAATGCAGAGCACAAATTCCGAGAATGGGACACTGTACTTGGCTACATGTCACATCACTTTGACTTTCACTTTCACCTTACATTTCAACCCCTCATATTGATGTATGAGGCTGGAACCCCTGTTTTTGCAATTGTACCTATGCTTTAGTCTCTAAGTACTAAAATTCTAAAAATCTAGTACACTAAGCTCTGTTATTTCTATATCAAGGACAAATCTTTTTTTTTTTTAATCTCTGGAAGTTCTAAATTTCTAAAATCTAGTGCATTGTGCAACACTTTATTTCAAAAGATAAAATAATTATTATTTTTTTAATTTCTGAAAAATCTAAAATCTAGTACATTTAACTGCTATTTCAAAAATCAAGGAAATGTGTATTCATTTATTTTTGAATTGTAGGTTTTATATGTCTAAAATCTATTAAATTTAACTCTGTTATTGTAAAAGATCAAGGATACATTGTTTAGCTTTGTTTTGTGTTTCTTTTTTCTTTTTCTTTTTTTGCACTGGAAATTCTAAAATCCCCAAAATGTTTTTTTATTTTTTTAACTCTTAAAATCTAGTACCTTATATTGAACTCGGTTATTCATTCGGACGATCACAGACATTTTTGTCTTAAAATTTTTGAATATCTGGGAGTTCTAAAATTCTAAAACGTAGTTAATATGTTATTTCAAAAGATCAATAAAACTGTTGTTTGTTCGTCTGTTATTTTTGAATTCCTGGACATTCTATTTCAAAATATCAAGGAAAATTATTATTATTATTATTATTATTATTACTATTTGAAGCTCTGGAAGCTCTAAAAATCTCAAATCAAACTTTATTTCAAAAGATGAAGGGAAATGTTAGGTATTTCATGTGACCTCCTTTTAAAACCAATCTTTGAACACTGTTTGTCCCAGCGCTGACAGATGCAGCCCACTTTCATATGAAGCTGTAAATTGAGAGCAGTAGTGGGGCTTTATAAAGCTCAACACACAGGCAATTGTTCTCACAAGTTGTTCAGAGACCTTTACAGGTGCTTCACAAACACCTGCGTCAGCAGATGCTGCCGTGCAACAGGGAACACACGATTGCAATGCTAATGCCGCCGCTCTGACCTGCTTTCTTTGTTTTGCCTAGATCATTCCATCATTACTGTTCTCTTTCTGTCTCTGGAAATAACACAGTTTGAGGGATGTTTGGCTCGTCAGTGTTAACTAATGATCTGAGGTTGGGATTTGGGGGTTGTACATTGCTTGAAGAACATGGACCAGGATTAGAGCAATGACAGAAAACATTAAAAGTTTTTATGCTGACATGGATGTTTCTTCAACAACCTGTTTGGCCCTATTAGAAAGTGAACATGTTTTAAAACAATTGTTTCACCACAATCTAAAATTCACATGCCTTATGTGGTGGAAATGACATGTTATGAATAACTTTGCCATTTCATAGCATTTTATTATTCCTAAATAAATGCAATTAAATAATATTTGCAGACTTTTGGGATAATTTGACATAATTACAGCTTGATCAAATTATATTTACCTATTTTATCTCTCATATTTTCTCAAGCTCTTCCCTGACACACTTTTTCATTTGTAACAGTGATATGTTAGTATAACTGAGATACTATTGGTTTAAAAAACTTAGTTATTTTTATTTGTATATTTTAATTTGAGTAATTTTGTGTTTAACATTATTATCAAGTTTTGTTTATTTTTTTTCAGTTTTAATTAGAATTCAGTTTGATTATTTATTTCCACTCTTAAATTAAATGTTTATTAAATGTTTATTTATTTATTCTTAAATTAAATATTGTTTTATGTTAAATGTAGTTTTTTATTGAAGTTTTACTTAATTTAGTACATCATGTTAAACTAAATGAAATTAAATGTTTTATGTTATATATATATATATATATATTTCTCAAGTAACCATAAAGTTTATATTATATTAAGTCTTTCTATAGTTTCCATTTTAGTTAACTAATATCACTGCTTTGTAACCATGTACACAAATCTTTGATAAAAATGACTATTAATTATTGTTACACAACACATATTGAAATAATTTGACTACTTCACTCTTTCACAATTGATATTGTCCTGATATAAATAATGTTCACATATTCAGTCATTTAAACCATGTTTTCTTGGGAGTAGCTTATCTCATGTAGTACCCAGCTGACATTGCCGTTTATGTATTTGGCAGATGATTTCATCCATTCAAGGTATACATTGTTATGTTTGGTATATTATTTATGCTTTATCAGTGTTCATTTAGGTGCATATCTTTTTTTTTTTTTTACTGTTTTGGACTTCAACAATCTGGACTTGGCAAAACATACAGCTGAGCACAAATGACCAAAGAACAGTGAATCATCAAGAGTGATGAACTCTGTTATTTGTCCTGTGATTTTCTTTGTCTGTAGTTTCCTGGCCTCATTTTTCTTGGATCTTGACCAGCTGTTACAGTGTGTGTTGAATAACCTTGGCATGGCTCGTGTCGGTGAATGTTTTGTACTCCAGAGGAAAACCGTT
Source organism: Carassius carassius (assembly GCF_963082965.1). Classification (NCBI taxonomy): domain Eukaryota; kingdom Metazoa; phylum Chordata; class Actinopteri; order Cypriniformes; family Cyprinidae; genus Carassius; species Carassius carassius. The sequence continues at coordinate 2,683,907 of NC_081766.1, forward strand.
TTCTTTAGATGTTTAATCAGTTTGCTTGTGTTAAAGCCCTGTGAAACTTACGGTGAAGTAAACATCAGAGATGCTTTGCCACAAGCTGCACCAGTAGGAATTATACTAACTATGGTGATGTAGATCTTCTGAGATGTTAATCATTGGAGCATCCACGTTGTTGGAACCCTTGCGCATCATCAGCAGGGATCTCAGTGTCTCAGGTGTTTCGCCCCTTAACCTGAACACCTCGCCTGAGTGGGGCAGCGAAGACCGGCTAGCCTTCACCTGCAGAAGGGTTCCAACTGTGGGCTCTCATCAGCCACAGCCATCTTGAGCTGGACTCAGCTGCTGCAGCTATATCCCTGGTGGCTTTATTCAGCTGTTTAGACTCCAGGCCCATCCGCTGGAGGAAATATCGCACCGATTTTGCAGGGAACCCACGGCAACCGACTTCGATAGGGTAGCTGGTTGCATGCCACCCTTTTACAGCAGCTTCGTCAACCAGGTCCTGGTACTTTGCTTTTTTCAGTTGGTATATAGTTGGTTAGAATGTGGCTAACCTCTCTTCCCAGGGCACCGTAAGCTCAGAAATTATAATGGTTTTTGTGCTCCTGGATAGCAGGACCATATCTGGTCGGAGGGAGGTTGCTGCCACATCCTGTGGGAAGACAAGCTTCCTCTTCAGGTCCACTCTCAACTCCCAGTCAGAGGCTCGTTGCAAGGAAGAGGATGAGTTCTTGGCCACCTTGCCGGTCTTATGAGCCTTGTCTCCTTCCCTCACAAAGGTTATGGTATTGGGCGGATGGGCCTGCTTGTTATTGGCTTTGACTCACTGGTGTTCCACCCATTTTGCGATTTCTGTGAGGACCTTATCGTGCCACCATCTGTACCGCCCTTCTGCCAATGCCTTTGGACAACCGGTCAGGATGTGGTTCAGTGTACAGGAGACTGCTCCACATTGGTTGCATGATGGGTCTTCCTCTCCCCCCTAGATCTTTATGTTTTTTGGTGTTGGCAATAGATCAGTCACAGAGCGCAAGAGGAAGCTCACCCTTCCTTGGTCGATCTTCCAAAGATCCTTCCAGGACAGTGGTCGCTCCTGTGCCTGGTCCCACTGTGTCCATCGACCCTGAGAGGCAAGTCCGATTGCTTTCACTTGGCGCTCCTCCTCTGCTGCCTCATGGACTCTTTGCACCACGAGACCTCTTCTGGTTTTGGCATCAGCCCTGTTCCACCTCTTCCCGCTGTAATGTCCAAGGCCCAGGCGTCCATGGCATACCACACCCACGATTTCCTGGTGTTTCCAGTGAGATTCTGCTTCCATCACGGCTTGCTGGGGCTTCCACTTTCTGCCGCATTTGATGGTCTTGCTTGCGTGTCTTACTTTCCCATCTTCAGACGATAGGAGTGTACTGACTGCCCTTGCCTTGGCAGCTTTAAACTCCTCGACCACCGATGAAACTGGCAGGGGAAGCTTGGAGGTCTTTCTGTATAGATTGATTACGCTAAATGATGGGGGAACTCCCAGCCATTTCCGCAAGAACTTACTGCACAGTCTTTCCATTCCTTCCACCTGAGACACGGGAAAGTCATACAGCAAGAACTTACTGCACAGTCTTTCCATTCCTGCCACCTGAGACACGGGAAAGTCATACAGCAAGAAGGGCCATTGTAGCCATGGTATAATACCATATTGAAAGCACCAAAATTTAAACCTTCCGAGTAGTTGGCTGTGCTCGATTGCCTTGAGCCAGGTATTCAGCTGGGCCTTGATATCAGTGAGATTGCCACTGTCCTTTAATGAGCTGTCATACTGCTTTCCAAGGCATCGGATTATTTGATCTTGGATTGTTGGGATCTTAGAGCCTTGGATGTTGAAGATGTTTCCTATTAACTTCCCTTTCAAGATACTGAGGCTCCTTGACTTTTCCGGTTTAAACTGCAGGCGTGACCATGTTGCCATTTTCTCCAGTTCGCTCAAGATCCACTGTGTCCCCTGAATAGATGGAATCATTACGGTGACATCTTCCATGAAAGCTCGACAAGCAGGATGTCTCGTGCCGTCGACTGCTTTCGGGCCTCTGCACCGCATTCCCCCAGCTTTTAGCAACAGATTCATAGCCGCTATGAACAGGACCACAGAAATTGTGCATCCTGCCATAATGCCCTTCTCGAGCCTTTGCCATTTGGTAGTGATGTTTCCCATGGTGAACCTCATCTGTAGCACATCCATGTGTGCCATTACAAGCTCAACTACCTCTGATGGAATTCGGTAGTGATCCAATGCTTTTCGAATCAGCTGGTGTGGAACGCTTGAGTAGGATTTGGCAAGGTCCAGCCAAACAACAGAAAGTATGTTGTTATTACTCTTGGCTTCGTTAATGAGCTGACTAATGACTGCTGTATGCTCTAGGCAGCCAGAATATCGCATATCAATGAATTCATTGGCAAGCAGGTATGTTGTTAGCCTTCTGGTGACGATGGACCAGAAGATTTTTCCCTCTACATCCAAAAGGGAAATCTCCCGGAACTGGTCAAGTCTTGTGGAATTGAGCTCTTTTGGCACAAAGCAGCCCTGAGCGAGAGTCCAGAGCCTGGGCTCCAGCTTCTTCTTCCACAGTATCTGTAGAAGCTTTGAGAGCCTCTTCAGCAGCAGTGGGCAGCATTTATAGATTTTATAGGTGGTGCCTAATGGTCCAGGGGCTGATCCTGCCTGTGCTTTTATCACCACTGCCCTCACTTCATCCATTGTGAAATCTGCCATGTTAAAAGGGGTGTGTGGTGTAAGAATCCGGGATTGGAAAGGACATTCACCCAAAGGAAAACCTCTGGAGGGATCTCCGTGTGTGGCCGCCACACTATTCTCTATTTCCTCCTTCATGCATACCAGGGTCCCACCCTTGGGCTTTCCTAACAGGTCTACTGTGCATTGGAAGGGGTTGTTAAAAAAGGCTTTTTGCTTTCGGCGCTTCTCTCTCTGTTTCTCCCGCATGATCTCGGCTCTCCGAAACTGGATTAGCCTTTTTTACGTCTCTGTACTGATCTCATCCAGGGCCGCTCTTTCCTTCTCACTTGCTTCCCGCCACCTTCTCTTAAGTGTCTTTAATACTTCTCGCAGCTCCTTAATCTGCCGCTGTCTCCTGCTAGGCCCTGCTGGTGGCCTAGGAGTCTTACCTTCTTTTGCACCAAAGGTGTCGTGACACACCTGGTACACAACTTTAACCATGATCTTGATCTTTTTGGATGCATCTCCTTTCAGAGTGTTTTCCAAAATGGAATTTAAATCGTTGTCCAGCTGGGCCCATCTGCGGTCTGCTGCTGGTGGTAAATTCAAGCGTGGTTTCCTCTTGAAGTCTTTAGGACTTTCAGGTTCACCGACTCTTCCTATGCTCTGAGTAGACTGAGCAGGGAGTTCTGGGGCACTGTGGTTTGCCTCCTGGCCCTGGATCTCCTCCACCGACTGATGAACACCCTTAACAAACTTAGAGCGGTAACTCTGCGTAAGCTCAGGTGTTCTACGTTGCTGACTCTGCTCTTTGCACTTGGACTTGCCTTGATGGATTTTAACACCACGCTCATTCTTAAAAAGCCCTCCGCAGGTGTTGCATCTTTTTTCGGCTTCAACCTTCTGTCTTTCCACATCCGTTCTCATAGTCCTTTTTCCATTTTCTGGGTCTTTGACCATTGATCCGTCCGATGGCAGATTACCCCCCCCCTCCTCGGTCCACCTGGGGGTATTCTCTTTGTTCTATTGCTTTTTTGCAGTGCTTCTGAGTACTATCCCTAACACTATTGCATGCCGTCTTTCCGAGCTGTCGTCCGTTCTTTCACGGATGTCCGTGGGTCTTTCCCCACTGCCAATGGGCCTCTCCCCATGGCCTTGACAATAAGGTTACAATTAACTTGTATTTGTATTGTCTTGTATTTTTTTTTAAAGGTTAAAGCAGTGTCATTTTACTGTTATTTATATACTATTCGTTTTTATTAATATTTAAGTTTCTTTAAGTAGTTTGATACAATTTTATTTATTTTTTAATTATTATTATTTGTATTATTCAAATTGTTGGATTTTATTATTATTATTATTATTTGTAATTTTGCTTTTGTAAGTTTTATTGTTTTTATTATATATTTTTTGTAATATTACTATTTAGGTATACATTATGTGTATTGTATTTCAATTTCAATTTCACTTTATTTTATTATTTATTTCAAGTTGGATATTGTAGTGATTGGACTTAGTGATTTAACTAAATGACAATTAGAAATGTTGACTTGAAAAAAAAAAAGAAAATAAGTGTGTTTTTCATCTAATATTTATACTTTGATTTATTTCAACCTTATTTCAATAAACATAAATGCGTAAATAGTTTCAGTTTTAGTTAAAGATAATAACCCTGGTTTAAATAACTGACATGAAACTATGTATAATGATTAGTGCATTACTACTGAAAGTGCTATGGATGAAGAAACATCCTAATTTTATATATTCTATACATCTTTCTCTGCAGTACAAACAAGTGGAGCAGTACATGTCCTTCCACAAACTTCCAGCAGATTTCCGACAGAAAATCCACGATTACTATGAGCATCGTTACCAGGGTAAGATGTTTGATGAAGAAAGCATCCTAGAGGAGCTGAACGAGCCGCTCAGAGAGGTGAGTGTGTGTGTGTTTGGTTATCTGTGTGTTTGCAAAGGTCTGTCTATGTACGTAAACATCTGTGGAAAAAATCTCCCAGAAGGCCCTGCAGTTTACGCAGAGCTTTTCAAAACAAAGAAAGCGTGCTAAAGCTGAAACGGCTTCCAAACTCATTTGTGTCACAGTAAACAGATAAATCCCTTCTGAAAATGGCTTCCAGCTTTCACTGCATTTAATGCTGTTTTAAGAGAATATAAAGATCCTAACAAACATTCAGGTACTTGGGTATAGATGTTTATGCTTTAATATGATTTATGGTGATTTATCATTATGGTGAATTGCACCAAGAAATGTCCGGGCCAAATTTTACTTCATAATCAAATTATATATTACATTACAACAATTCTATATGCATTAAAACAAATATTAGACTATAATATACTATAATAACAAGTTTTTTTTTTTTTACGCAAATGGATGATGATTATTAATATTACATCTTCAGATAAAGAGTATTTTTTATATTAGCATAAATTAATTTTCATACCAAAATTACTAGACTATACAATAATAATGTTATTTGTTTACATACAAATTATTATTATTATTATTATTATCATAAAATATGTATTAATTATATTATTGTTATTAACATTTCTGGTAAAAAAACAAAAACAAAAAAAAATATATAAGCATAAATTACATTTAAATAAATATTAACATTTTAATTTAAATATTAAGCTATATTATACTTTAATAAGTACTTTAATTTTATGTTTGCAAATTATTATTATTATGAAATCTTCATAACAAATATTAGGATGTGATATTTATTCACTATAACATTTTCAGGTAAATGTATTTTTATTTGCAAATTATAACTATTATTATTAACATATTTTATAATAACATTAAGTATTATTTCAGCAATTATATTAATATTATTTATATTATTTAATGTTATTTAAAAATGTCATCCATCCATCCACCCACCCATCTCCAACTTTTCTTGACAGTTTTCATGTGAGTCACTCTTATGTTTATGTAAATGCTTGTATGTGAAATGTGTGTTTATGTATTTCTCTCACCCTCTGGACTTCTGTCCATCTGTTTCCTTCACCTTCAGGAAATCGTGAACTTCAACTGCCGGAAGCTGGTGGCCTCCATGCCCCTGTTCGCCAACGCCGAACCCAACTTTGTGACAGCCATGCTGACGAAACTCCGTTTCGAGGTCTTCCAGCCAGGCGATTATATCGTCCGTGAGGGGACCATTGGCAAGAAGATGTACTTCATCCAGCACGGCGTGGTGAACGTGATCACCAAAGGAACAGTTGGCTTGAAACTTTCCGACGGCTCCTACTTCGGAGGTACGATCCCACTCAAATTAACCTCATAAAACAGATGGAATCAAACCATCAATTTACTTATTTAAACTGCTCAAATCCTTATCATATTATGGAACCCTATAACTTAAAATGTTAATTAAGTCCTTTAAGCCAGATATGATTTGACCCCTTCTATTTTAGTCCTTTTTTGTATTGTAATTAAATCAAGGGTAAATTAATTTTAACTTTAAAGGCACATTCGTGATTGCAATCAACATTTTTTTACTTTTACCTCATGCATCTTATCCAGTCTGAGCTTGATCTCATTATTCAGATCTCATTGTGATTGAAAAATTTTAATTTAAGCACTCATTATTCTCTAATCAGTGTTTCTGACTTCATTTGATAGACCACTTGTATTTTCCAAATGTTTAAAAGGTGGAGTGCATAATTTCTGCGGCATCAAACTGAATATAACCCCCCCTCCCCCACCAAACATTTTCCCCATGAGGTAGCCTGAAAGATCTACTAGTCCCAAATCATTTGAAATGAACAGAGCAATGTTTTGAATGCATCTCAGTTTTCACTCTTCAGGAAAAGGTTTAATTACAATTGTTTCTGAACATTAAAAGTGCATGAGAGAGTTTTTTTTTTTACATTAAAATGATATGCTTTCCAGTGTCATCAGTGAAGCTGCTCCATCTTAAAAAACTATAACTTTAACTGTACTGTATATTCACAACACCTGTTTATTCTAAGCTTGCATCTCAGTTATTTTCTGAGCACATAAATGCAGTCAAATGGATTTTGATTGGTTGTTGATGTTAAAAATAGCTCTGATAGTTTGGAATCACTTTCAGAGCTATTTTATTCCAGCTGATAAACAACAAAAACATCAACAGACAATCAAAATCCATATCTTTATTCTGTGCCATATCTGTGTTGTTCAGCAGTCTTTCATGGACAAAATCTGTTCAGCAGGAATACATACCTCTGACAAATGTTATACTTTACACAGGAATTTTGAATGAGGATGAAAATAGTTTTCTATGCAGATTTTGCAGCAGATTAAGTCTTGTTAATATAAAAAATTTACTAATGAGACAACTAGGGTTATTATAGTTAACCAAAACTAAAACCATGAAAAAGTTACTTAGTATATATATATATATATATATATATACATAAAAATGAACTAAATAATGTTATTAAAAAAATACAAATATTAATACAAATTTCTAAAACAAAACAAAAACTTAAAACAAAACTTGAAAATAAAAACAGAAAATATAAAAATATAAAATAAATTTAAATATGGCTAAAATTGTAACAGTATCTCAGTGGTATTAAAATAAGACGTGGACCACACCTGTTATATGACCAGGCCTTGACAGCGCATCCTAACCACAACTAAAACAAGTTAAGCTTGTTTCTTTGTGACAAGCCCACCCACAGTAAACATTTCAAAACCAGTGAAAGCATTTTTGCTTTAAGTGCGTATAGATAAAGTATTGCTGAAACGTGTCATGTTGCTCCTTGTTAGGACACTGTTTTTGCTCCTTAAGTTTCAAAAGTCTCTGAATCCTCTGGAAAGTGCAGCAGTGTTTGTGATGTTATGAGCTGACAGAGAGATCCAAGAGAGTGTGATGCTGAGGAGAGGAACACGATCCCCCTGCAGCCTTAAATCCGCATGAGTCAGACGATCTCAGCTCCCTCTGGAAGAGGCTCTCGGCGCGTGACCTTGGAAAGGTCAAAGACAAACTGATGTCTTGTGTAGCCTGAGATCAAGGAAACAAAGAGAGAAGCCACCTGATCGTGTGTAGAACGATCAGTCTCAGTATCACCACAAGAAAACTGTTTCTTGTAGAATGAATTTGGCGAAATAAAAATAGACACCGAATGTAATTATGCAATATATATATATTTTTTTTAATCATGTTTATTTGTATTTAGACATTAATGTTCAGGACAATTAAGCACATTTTCCCTCTAAATTCTTATCTATTTAACTGATCATGCAATTTGCAATTTTTTTAAACATTTTTAAACGTATTGATTTATACTTAAATTAAACTAATTAGGCTAAGGCAATTTATTAATTTGAAAATGTTTATTTTTATCATATTTTTTGACAGATTTAATGTGATTAACCCGTATGCTTTGTGTAAATTATAGATCTATAAAATTTAAATGCACTTCAAAATTAAATAAAAGTAATTATATTTTGAATAAAAATAAAAACAAAATTTTTGTATTTTGATTTTCAAGACAAGTAAGCACATTTCCGTCCAAATTATCATTATGCTAAATCATTTTTAAAATGTACATTTTCAATAAAATTTTTTATATTACCATAAACCCAGTACAACAACGACTACATACTGTAATATTAAGTAAATGTATTAATAAAAAAAAAAATTATATATGGCCTTTTTTTAAGAAAAACATCTGAAAAGCATGAGACTTTACATACAAAAATCTGTATAATGTTAATATTTTGAATTAGATTTGTATTTTTGTATTTTCTGTTTTCACTTTAATTTTAGTAAAACTTTTAGTAATTTTGTTTGTGCGGTATGTTATGTTTTTTTATGGTTTTAGTTGGCTATAATTAACACTAATTTGCTCTCCATTTGTTGTCTAAGAGACTCTTCTTAAAGGCTTGCATAGCATTTGTGTATACAGTATTTAATTTTAAAGGTGTACAATCAGAAGAAAGAACAAATTAAATGCAAATAAGGTGTTGTGCTCATGTGGTCATCCACACAAGAGTGTTTGTGTTTCACTGGAGTGTGTGTTTGTGTGTGTGTTCACCTTTAAGTCCGTAACTGTGATTGTGGCCTTAATTTACTGCCTTTGGTTTGATGAATGACCCCGGCTCCGGATGAACGCCGCTGAATGACAAAGTTCTCTAAAATGCACCAAGGCTTCCAAGGTTGTGAATTGGATTTTCTGGATTGATTTGGGGAGCAGACAGGGAAATGGACCAAACACACAGAGGACCCTGATGGATGGGTCAAGACTTAATACACAGAATGACGCACAGCATGTACGATGAATGATGTTTATTATCTTCAGAGGCTCTCTCCTATCCTGAGGAGCTAGATTTTTATCCCAGGGAACCTGTGTGTGTGTGTGTGTGTGTGTGTGTGTTGTCTCTTCTGCTCACCAAAGCTGCATTTATTTAATCAAAAATGCAGTTAAAACAGTAATTTATTGTGAAATATTATTACAATAAAAAAAACTGCTTTCTGTTGTTATATAAAAAAATGCAATTTATTTCTGTGATGCACAGCTGTATTTTCAGCATGATCTTCAATTTATAATTCAATAAAATATATTCAAATAAAAACAGTTATTTTAAATTACAGTATTTTTTATTTTTTTTTGGCAGCTTTGGTATGGAAGCTTTTTTTCTGGCATTTATCTCACAATTCTGATGTTTTTCGCAGAATTGCAAGTTTATAAATTCTGACTTTATAACTCACAAAAGTTAGGAGGAAGAAAAGTCAGAAACCTGAGAAAAAAATGTCAGAATTGAAAGTTTATTCTATATATATATATATATATATATATATATATATATATATATATATATATTTGGTGAGCAAAATAGACCTTTTCCTCTTCTTCTTCTTCTGTGGAACACTTGTCTTCTTTTTGTTCATACAGTGAAATGCAATGGGGTCCAATGATGTTTGGACCCCAAATGTTCTTAAAAATATCTTTTTGTGTTCAATAAAAGAAAGAAAGTTAGACAGGTTTGCAATGACAAGAAGGGGAGTGAATTATAACAGAATATCCATTTAAAATAGGATACAGGAAAATAGTGCTGAAATAATTACATCCTTCATTTTTAAGACACGAGAGCTCAATTAAGCAAGAATATATTCGCCACTTTGTAATAAGCATTCAAATCACAAGCATTTCAATGAAGTCTGATAAAGTTGTTTAATTACTTTCCGCATGAAGATATTTAAATTCATTCCCTGATCAGTGGAGGACTCTTCAGGGTTTCAGTTTTCGAGCAATTTAAAAAGGTCACAAAGTTTCCCCAAATGAATGGCAATATCAAGATGGTTTTTTGTATTATTCTGGTGCTCTTGAATCTTGAATGTGTGTTTTGTCCTCTCTGTCAGAGATCTGTCTGCTGACGCGAGGCCGTCGTACAGCGAGTGTGAGAGCGGAGACCTACTGTCGTCTGTATTCGCTCTCCGTGGACAATTTTAATGAGGTTTTGGAGGAGTATCCCATGATGAGGAGGGCCTTTGAGACTGTGGCCATTGACCGACTGGACCGCTTGGGTAAGCAAAACCTGAAACACCTTCTCAAAGAACAAAAATGTGAAAATTTTAATGCCTTAAAGGATTATTCAGGGTTAAATACAGCTTAAGCTTTAAGGACAGCATCTGTGTTGATTACCACAGGTCGTAAAATTGACTTGTTGTTAATGTTGAGCTTGTAAAAAACTACAGAAAACCTGTTAACAGTAATGCACTTGTCTCATTAACTTTTAATTATGGGTTTAAAAGCAAAATGTGGATTCGATCTGACGTGTTTCTTAGCCATGTACAGCATAAACAATTAGCACAGTCCTTTAACAGGGTAAATGATGATAGATATTAAGGAAGTAAATTGGAAGTAAAAGGCACAGTCTTTTTTGTTCAAATCTATCATAGTATTTAATAAAGTTCCTGTGGATTCTGCATAAGGACAAGAAAATTGCTCACAGCAGGCGAGTTGAAATTTGACTGTGTTTTAAGTTCACTGCAGTTGAAAGCAGTGAGTTTATTACCAAGGTGTGTTTTTTTAATGGCTGTGATGAATGAATGCTTTAACAAGGATACATTTAAGAACAACTTCTCATAAAGTGTTTAGCATGCCAAATACACATGCTGAGATGTTATGCCTTTGAAATTGATGTTTAAAGAACTGCTGTTAAAAATATGATAGTATATAGAAAAAAATAGGTCAACATACTAAATGATGTCATTAACAGACCAGTCAGTTGTTGCTGGATGACTAGTCAACCATCCTGATCAATACCTATATTGTTAAATCAGTTATAAAATCGCATAAATCATCAATTTAACATCGGACTACTGAATATGGCTTTTGTTCATAGAGCAAGTTGTATCAAGTCTGTATTTTTCCTCTAGACTTTTTTTGGTGATAAAAATGCAGATTTTGCCACAAAGTAGTGCACTAAAAGGTGCTGTAGTGAGTTTTCTGTTACTTTTTATGTGTTTATAAGGTTGTGATTCAGTATGTTTTTCTAAAAATATTTATTATTTGAACAAAATATTAATAATACTTGACCAAAATAATAATAATAATAATAATAATAATTTTTATTGTTGTTGTTTATGATAATCATTTTATAATATGTGAAATTTACATAATAGGCCATGATTAAACTTAAAACGAAATTGATATAAATTAACCAATTAATTCATTATAAAAAAACACTATAAATTATAAAATAAAGTTAAATATTAATGTATTTATTTGATAATATTTCTTACAATAAAGCATGTTTGTAGGGTTAAGCATGACAGAATGAAAAAAAGTGGGATTATTTATTTGTTTTCTTTTCATTTAAAAACTTAAATCAACTAATGTGGCGCACTTGGCTAAGGCACTGATTCCAAAACCATGAGGACATAGGTTAAGGTTGACCTGATGTACGTTCCATTTCTGTGGAGTGGTGTTGGTGCAGTGGATAAGATGATGTCTTTGGTGTGAGAGACCCAGGTTCGAATCCACTGTGAGACACCAATGTGTCCCTGAGCAAGACACTTAACCCCTAGTTGCTCCAGAGGCGTGCGAACTCTGACATATATAGCAATTGTAAGTCGCTTTGGATAAAAGCGTCAGCTAAATGAATAAATGTAACAAAATATAGAATTTTTTGGGGGGATTCTTAAAATTTGGGATAATTCTGTAGTTTTTATGCTCTGTTAATGGAATGCAAAAGTATACCGTACTTTTGAAAAATGGCAGTTATTTTCATCTCTCATTGCAGGAAAAAAGAATTCCATCCTAATGAACAAAGTGCAGCACGACTTAAACTCCGGCATCTTAAACAACCATGAGAACGAGATGATCCAAGAGATCGTGAAGTACGATCGCGAGATGGTGAAGCTGATTGACCTGCAGCGCCCACGCGCCATGTCTATGACGGCCTCCATCCCCGGCGGGTTCTTTGCTCCACCTGGCCAGTCTCAGGGCGGCAGCTCTGCCATCGCTTCTCTACAGCAGGCAGTGGCGATGAGCTTCTGTCCCCAGTTTGGTCCGATGGTGGGTCCCAGCACCATGCAGTCACCCAGGATGGTCCGACGTTTCCAGGTAGTGCAAAACATTGCTAGCCCGGTGACGGTTTCTCCACAACAGTCTCAGTCGGCACTTGCCGCACTCGCCGGTGGCACTATGGCCAGTCTGCCGGTTCAAAGCCCGCTAGCGGCAGTGGGTGGCCGAACTTTCCAGTACGGGAGCGGACCAATGGGCACATGCTCCGGATCTCAACTGTCCCTCATCCAGCAACAGCACCTCCCCAGTCCCACACGGCCCAAAGGAACCCAACCATTGCAACAAACAGGGAGCCTGACACAGGATGCCAGAACCCTGTCAGCTTCCCAACCCTCCCTGCCACAAGATGGCGCACCACCCGTCGCACCCAGCCCACCACCGTCGACCCGTGTCTCCTCAATGTCGATCGGCCCAACTCAAGCACCCCATCCTGCCATCCCGGGGCCTTCTGGGGTCCGAAGTGCAGTGCTTCAGAGAATGGCGCTCCCCCACCAAGCCTCAGCAGCCGCAGTTGGGAATTACCCATCCACGCCGGCCCCTTCAGGCACTCCACCCACCGTAGTGGGACCAGACTCGGCTATACGCAAGAAAGATTCCATAGTCAGCCTTCCCGAGACGGACTTCCCAGCCAGATCCCGGCTATCGTCCAACCTCTGACAAGAACTCTGAGACTCTTTGCGATACTTTTTGTGAGTCACAGTTCGTTCTTTTTGCTCGAGTCCCGTGCTTGTAGGGTGGCTTTTCATAGGAAACAAAGGGAGGGTGTTCAGACAGACTTAAGGTGTGGTCACATTTACTGAAATATTGCCTGACGAAAATCATTCCAGTAGGAATCCTCGCAAACGTGGGTTTCACGTTGGCAAATATCGCTAATGTGACCTCACCTTTAACGCTAATAGATTTAACGTCTCTGCTAAGAATTGATTCACGAGGTTGGATGCCTCGCTAGTGTAGCTAGTGCCGCCCCTGTACAGCTTCTGATGCCTCTTAATATATTTGTCTTTATTGTCTCGAGTGAAAGGGAGAAATCCTGTCGTGTGTTACGTGGTGTTTTCCGTAGAGTTCATACAATGCAATCGGGCGATTAGAAAATCAGGGACTTGCAAGAGATGACAATGATCTGACACTTTGCAAAAGTGTTTTGGAACGTCTTCATTCTTTCTGTATAAGCTCTACTCGTAGCAATCTAATTATCAGTCTTTCATTTTGTTGTAAAATATAGCAAAAAAAAAAAATATATATATATATATTTATATTTATATTTATATATATATATATATATATATATTATGGACCGCTGGTCGATCTTGCATCTTAATGTAAATAAGGAGGTAAAAAGGGGAAAAAATAAGTTCTGATAGAAAACACACAAATTGTATTAACTCGAAAACCAAAGTTGAGCTTGAACACAAGTTTTGATTGTGTCTGTGTCAACTGAGAAAAGCAAGTCAAACGAAATCCTCTATTTAACTGCCTTGATTCAGAGTTAAGAAGCCATATACATGGTCTGTGTGTGTGCGTGTGTATTTGTGCACATATGCTTATTATTCTTTTAATTTATACAACTTTTTTTAATGAACAGGAGTGTAATGCTTACATTTTTACGCCGTTTCGTTAAGCGTGTTGATAAAGGCAATACTTCACTGCATTGGGGTTGCACCGAGAGTCGAGACTTAAATGCAATGGGTCGTTTAAATTAGCAGGCAAACCAAAATAATCATGCTGTTTTTTGTGCTCCATGTTGATCTGCACATACAATATAATTCTGCAATATTCTCACCCTGCCTTTTATACGAAAACTTCATATCGCAGCATAAGCAATTTAATCAGCGTTATTCAGAGAATCTTCAAAACCTTGTCTTATAAGGCACCGGATAATGTTGCACTGTTTTCCCAATATTTTGCTAAATTAGTCGTAGTTTTCTAAAGTTATTTGTAATTTATATCACTTTATGTTTGGTGATCTACGGCAGTTATGCGTTTCATTGATGGAAACAAGTTTTGTAATGTATTATGTATTATTTTTTATTACCTCAGTCATAATAAATTGTACACAGACAAAAATCACAATTTTGGAAAGGTCAAAGGTCAGAAAGGTTAGCTGTTCCCATGTAGAACTTAATTTTTTTTATATTTATATATGAATTAATAATATAAAATAAAAACAGTATTATCTATATAATGTAATATTATTGTAAAAATATCTTCTAGATTTATTTATTTATTCTATATTTTGCAGTTAAACAGTGGCATTTTTATAACATTGCCTGTTGTGTTATAAATAGATCCTGATTTGCACAAATTACTGAGTATCTTAAACATGCTGCATATTAATGGCCTGTAAACGAAATCCAAAGTTTGTGCGTGGGCTCAGTTTGCAGGCCTGTGAGCGCTGGCTGAATCGTTGATTTGTTGATTGCTTGCGAACAGATGTAAACTATTGGGTTGATTTACGAACTTGTCTCTTAACAAGAATGTAGCTGCTTGTTTCAATGTCAATTGCTGCAGAGTTTTCTCACTTGAACTTTGAAATTGTAAATATGATGCTGTACATTATTTTATGTGCAAACATTGGCAGTAAAATAAGAAAAATAATTTTAGAAAAACAAAAACGAGACTGGTGCATAATGAATTTTGAATGTATGCCACGTGGCATTATTGATGTGACCTGAATATTAACAACTGCCATGTAAATAGATCAGTAATAATTCAAGCAAAATGGAAACCGTGTGTATGTGCCGATTATTTGTAGTGATCACGTCCTTAGTACTTTAATCAGATACGTCTAGAAAGCTTTTATTTTTCTAAGCCTTGTTTCTCTAAAGGTGGTCTATCTGTGGTTTATTGTACTGTAACACAAAAAGCACACTTTGTCCCTTTAGCGACCTCTATAGGACAGGCATCATCACATTCCCCAGTTGCACGGGAAGATTTAGAGATTATGGGAATTGTGCGATTGAAACTGGCAGCTAAATCAGTTAAAACAAAAACAAACAGAAGTGTATGATTGACAACATTCCCTGAAACACAAGTGTATTGGTTACTATTGATTTTACAATAAACAGTAAGCCTGAATTTACACTGTTGATATGCACAGATCAGATCATGTTGCATGCAAGAGCACAAACAGATGCGATCATTTATTTCTTTCTTTATTTACATCTGATCTGAGTTACTTTAAAATGTGGTTCTAAATCTGAAATGTGTCTGATTTGTCTGGTCATCTGGTCAACATCTAAGCACTTGTGTCCATCAGTCTAAAATCAACATTTGGTGCCTCACTAAGGTCAGTGAATGCATTGGATTTTCACCATTGCCTTTTGTGTCTTTCACCCAAAAGAGAAATTTAGCATTGCATCACTTGCTCACCAATGGTTCCTCTGCAGTGAATGGTTGCCGTCAGAATCAGAGTCCAAACAACTGATAAAAACATCACAATAATAATCCAGTTAAAAAGTTATCCACACCACTCCAATCCAACAATTTACATCTTGTTAAGTAAAAAGCTGTGTGTTTGTTAAAGACAAACCCATAATTAAGACATTTTTAACTTCAAATCGTTGCTTCCATAATATTCCTTTCTCCAGTGATATAATCACCTCGTCTGAATCAGGAAAGAAACATGCACAGATCAAGATCTGTTTTCAAGCCAAAATGGTCTAAAACGGTTCTAAACAAATATATTGGTGGATTTTTTTATGTGAGAGGGCAACAGAAGTTGGACTTTTTAAGTGGAGGAAACGTTATTATAGATTATGGACTTATATATTGGCAAGAAGCAATGATTTTAAAGTTCAAACATCTTAATGATGTATTTGTACCTTTGAAAAAAGTAGCTTTTGGCTTCACGGGATGTTAACTGATGGACTGGAGTGATGTGGATTACTTTTGGATTATTGTGATGTTTTTATCAGTTGTTTGGACTCTCATTCTGATGGGCACCCATTCATTGCAGAGGAACCACTGGTGAACAAGTGATGTGATACGATCTCCCCTGTCTAGGGTAGAGGACAAGGAACAGATGAAAAAAAAAAGATTTCCAAATAAATTAAACAAATTGAACGTCTTCAGAGCCCCGGTCTTCGGTCCCAGCACTGATTCAACACCCAGACCATAAGATAAACAAAAAAATAAAGATTTATTAATAGAACATAAGAAACAGAGACATCTACATGGAAGCAAATTAAATTCAGGAGGGGGTAAAGGCCAAGATAAACAAAAATATAGTCTAAATACTTTAGGATTCTAAATAACCTAAACACAAAATAACGATGCACACCAAAAGACAATACTAAACCTACCTCCCTGACTACCCATAAACAGGAGAAAAGAATATATAAAAATAAATGGCACCCACCTCCCTACAGCTTCCTTAAATCATAAAGTACTTGGAAAATAAATAAACATGAAAGCAACTAGCCCTGCACTCAGGGATTCAATAACAAGAGTCCTACAACAATCAGTCACCAAAAAGAAACCACACCTCTGAAACAGGCGACAGGGACTCTTCACAAAAAAGACGGAGGGAAAACCTCCTGTCCCCTCCTGTACTGGAGAACTAGCTGGCTTTTATGGTTAGGAGAACAGTCACAAGAGCAAATCAGCAGAGGCTGACACTTAACAACAGGTGTTGCTTCTTAACCTGACGAAAAAGCAGAAACAAGAGAGAGATACAACAGGCACACTCAAGATACGTACAATTACGTAACAGATGCTACATTTCTCCAAATCTGTTCTGATGAATAAACAAGCTCCTCTACATCTTGGATCACCTGAGAGTGAGCTAATTTTCATTTTTGTGAACTATTCCTTTAAGTGAATGTAAATATATCAGATCTGTGCATTAGACTTTGTGTAAATTCAGCACAACACCGCGTCTGCACTGGACCATGGTGTGTTGCTACCTAGACCTGGAGCTAAAAATATCTGCTAGTTTCCTTAAGACAAACAAAAAAACATAACTGGTAAAAATTTAACTAATAGACTAGTGTATTAAATAACTTTTACAAATGCATATGTAATTTAAATTAGAAGACCAAAGAACAGATACATCACAAACTGGCTTTGAAGTAATGGTCAAACATTAAAATTCTAGTTTAAGAAATAATAGTCAGAAGTCTAAAAAAAGAAACTAGCATATGTGCTCTGTTGAGTATCATATTTGATACATCAGGCTTTTATGGCTCATATAGTATATAGTGAATTTTATTCAGATTATATTTAACAAAAATATGCAATTTGGTGCAGTTTCTGATATTTATATGTCAACAACTTAAGATAATAGTTCATAGTGTGAATAAATGAAAGACTACTGACATAAAATGAAACAAATATCAGTTGTCACTTTATATCTCCCAATAAGATGATATTAAAATGCTTCATTTTATGATCAAAGCTCTGTAGTTTCAAAACATTATGCAACGCAATACAATGATGATTGAATGAAGAACAAATAAACATTCTTCAGAAGCCTGATGGATCATATTTGATACTCGCATATTAACAGGATTTAAATGATGTGTGGATGATATTCACTGCAAAATGACGTGAACCATGACTTGAAGGTGGATAATTAGTAGAATTATATAAGCATACTAAAACCATACTATCAAACAGATGACAGAAGGCATGTAGTAAATAGTGTGCAACAGGTTTTCCAGCAAAGGTATGATCATGCACTCTCAGAAATAAAAGTACAACAGCTGTCAGTAGGAAGGTACCTTTTCAAAAGGTGCATATTTGTTCCTAAAGGGTCTATTTTGGTACCTTAAAGGTACGTATTAGTACTTAAAGTCTACATATCATAACCTATTAGGTACAAAAGTGTACTTTTTGAAAAGTTGCGGCACCAGTCACAGCATTTACACCTTTATTTCCGAGAGTGTGTTAATAATTTAGAGGCCTTAGTAATTTGCATATCAAATACTATGCAGTTGGCTTAAATACACAAATTTACTTTACGTTTATGCATTTGGCAGATGTTTTTATTTAAAGTGATTTGCATTGCATTTAAGATATACATTTGAACAAATCATGCATTCCCTCGGAATCAAACCCATGACCTTGGTGTTGCAGTGCCATGCTGTTTGAGCAACAGGAGTGCAAGAAATTCAGTTCATAAAAATAACTTTATATCAGACTGAGTGGAAAAACAAATTGTCTGGAGAAGACATGCGTTGACGTTTGTCAACTGATGGCATGTTGCTTCTATTGTAAACAGTTCTGTTGATTATAATGGTAGCTTTCTGCTTTTAAAATATAGTGGTGTGACACTTGCGTTCAGTGTAGATGTGGTTTAAAGGCATAATTTCAATCAAACCTAAAAAAGCCCCAATAAAGACTGCAAACTTAACCTCCACATGCATTTAAGAGTCTGATATTTATCTGAGAAAAGAAGCTAGGAAATGACAGCTCGTCGACCGAATGGCTCGATGAAACGTTATCACAGGATTGCAATGGAATCTCTCTCCTTTGGTTTCTTAGTAAAGGCACATTCTGTTTCCTGCGAATAAACCTTTCAGTTCTGCTGGGGTTTTATGTTCTTTTGCCCGAGGACAGAAACCGCGCTTTAGTTCGTTTTAAGCATTGGTCGATAAGGATAGGTATGGCAGTGAACGTATGCCAATAACTGGACCGTTTTATTTACATATGTACACACATTTGAATATGTAATGGTTTTAGCTCTAATTAAGCTGGTGTCTGATTGTTCGAATGGAGATCGCAGCCAAATGTGAGTATTTTAACGTCACTCCACGGCAGACTCTTATAGTACCCGTTCACACTCACCGCAGGCCTTGTCTGCCGTTAAGTCATCTGTGTTGAAAACGTGACAGTTTTATTCTGCTTTTCCAGTGCGGATGTGAGCGAGGCAATCTTCTCTGCAAAAGCTTGAAGGACAGGCGGACAGATTGACTGAACATTCCTCCATTTTTCCCGGCATCAAATGTAAATCAGGGTACTTTATGTTTTTGTTAAGAGAAGTGCCCCCCGTCCCCCTGTCTGTCTGATTCTTTTCTGTTTTGGCAATGTGCCCCAATGCACAATGTACTGTAAATACCTAGTGCCTAGTATGTCTAGTTTCCAAATAGTCTATTTTTAGTCATATGTGGCTCTATGAAAAACAAAATGAGAAGTGTATGCTTTTTCTTCTTTTAAAGGGAACGTTTACCCCGAAAATGATTTGCTTTAAGCATCTTCATGCAGCCTTTTTCTACAAAGTTCACTGTGACCATGTTTATCAAACTCCAAAAGGACAGACAAACAAGCAAACAAATATGAAAATTAACTGTTTGTTTAAAACAAGAACAAATATCTGCAAATGGGTTAAAAAAATGAAACTTAATTCATAGGGAAAGCAAGATTAATTTTCTTACCCTATTCTTTCTTGTTTCTAGACATAAACTGAGGCATTCATTTTGATTATTTATATATATATATATATATTTTTCCTTTTCTTTTTTTTTTCAGAAAACAAGACTTAATGTCTTGTCTTTTTTTCAAGTATGTTAGTATGTTAGTGTAAAGTATGTTGATTTAAGGATGTGTTTATATTATTTTTTTAATAGAAAACAAGACAAAATATTACCTAAGAAAATCTCTAAGAAAATCCCTTTTTTTCCCTTGCATTATAGTGTTATTTTAGTTATTTTATCATTGAGATACTATTATAGGTTTTATTAATATTTTTAATTATTTTAGTAATTTTATTTTTTCCTTTTTTTTTAGTTAAAGTTTTAGTAATTTTTGGGGTATTTTTGTGTTTTACATTTTTTTACATAGCTATTTTATATTCATTTTATTTCCGTTTTAATTTGAGTTATTTTAGTACATCAAGTTAAACTGATTGATTAGTTAACTGAAAATGAATATATATATATATATATATATATATATTAAAAAATATATATATATATATCAAGTAGTATTTTTTATGGTTTTAGTGTTAGTTAATTATAATATCGCTGGTGCATGATTCATGTAAAGTCATCTAAATTCATACAGATTGAAATCTAGACTGTTATTTACAGTTGTTTGGCAGACATTGATCTCTGAACTGTATGAAAACACTGCATGAAGATTCTGCACAGAAAAACAGATAAGAGTATACAGATTTGGAACAGCATAAAGGAGAATAAATACACAGCATTTTAATTTTGGGGTGAATTAATCCTTTAACCTTGCAATATATGTACAGTAGCTGCTAATTAGTGTTAGCAAAACGAATAACCCAGCATAACCTCCTCGTGTGGGGAAAACACGACTTGCACATTTCTGTTTGTCTGGAACTCTGAGCTGCATGTCTGTATACACTACAATGAGTGAGGACTCTAATGGGACCATTGTTTTAGAACTACCAAAAGCCAGATTTTACTTTAGCACCGGTCATGTAAGAGGTTCTGGGGTTTTGCTGTTGCAGTTCATAGACATCACAGCAGATTCTATGATGATGAGACTTTTTAGCACAAAAAAGAGATGGAAAGATTGTGTTATTAGTGTTTTCGAGACTATTAGCAAGAGGAAAAATGGCACATATAAACAGCAACTGCAATAAAATGTTACAATTCCAGCAAAAGTATTTTAATTGGGTCACAATTATCAGGATGCAAAATTACTGCAATCCTTGGATTACTAATTTATCACAATTTTTAATTGAAGTCAACAAAAAATGGCATCTACAGTGCATTTCATTTCCATTACACTACATCGACATACGAACTCTGGGACGTAAAGACTGAAGGTCAGGTTCGACCTCCAGAGCATCTACACAAATTTTAATAATGCTTTTAATATTTAAATCTATTGCTGTAACTGGGGTAAGGGGTTGCAGCAATGAAACTTTCAGTAAACAGATACAATTTTGTCTTCCAATAAAAGTTATTTATTGGCATCTGTGATGCCAAAGAGAAACTTTAGCATCTTTGGAATTTAAATACTTAAAATTTTCTTCAAACTAATAATAATAATAAAAAGGCTCTTTTAAGAAAGCAAAAATTTTTCATTTATGGTATCGCTGCATAGAAAAACCTTTTGTGTAATAAAAAGATTACAGGCATTTCAAAGGTTCTTCACTGAACCATCAAGAATGTAAATGTTTGCACAAATTTTGTAATACTTTAGATCATTTGAAAGGCCTGAATTTCTTTTTTTCCTTCTTTTTAACGCGGTCAGATGGGAGAACAGCAGCAAAGTCTTGTAAATTCACGGCGTGTTTCATGTCTTTGTCATTAACATGCGGCCGCAGCTCTATTCAGAGATGTGATTTTATATGTAGCTAACGCTTCTTGTTTGAATATTCATGTGGGACCTTCCAGTGTTTGTGTAGTATCAGAGAGGGTTTTAACAAGAGCAAACTGACTTTGATAGTGCAAATATATCCCTGACTAGTGTTCTGTCTCAGAGCTGTCTTCAGTACCGTGTGTCTCTCTTTCTGTCCGCTGTCGATTCTCATACACTCCCACAAGCCATCCAATTAAACCCGATTCAATGAAACGTCAGATTAGGCTGCTGTGGAATAAATGGATCCGGATTTGTGTCTATTTCTGCTGACCCAAGCCCAACGTAAGCTCTGATGTGGCTAATGCCGCCGTGTCCTCTGCCTGATATTTATTTGGTTTCTTTCTGTAAGGATGATGATGAGATGTTTGTTTGTCTCACTAATAAAAATGTTCTATGGTGGTGCAGAGATATAAGTTGGTAAAACCACAGTATTTTGATATATATATATATATATATATATATATATATATATATATATATATATATATATATACCATGTAACATTTTGATTTAGCATACCATGGTATGCAATTGGTACAAACAAACATCATAATTTGGTTAATATATATATATATATATATATATATATATTGGGATTATTGATAGGATTATACTGTATATATTTTAAACAAGGAATCATACTTTTTTTAGGTTCTCATTCCCCTTTATTCAGTTATTGATTTGAACCTAGTGAACTTGACCATTAAATAATTATAAAATAATAGTTAATTTTTTTATTTTTTTTATTTTCATTTTGAATTATTGTAATTTTAATTAAATGTTTTGCATTTGTGAAATATATGTAGTATGCAGTCATTTATAAATATTTATAGAAGTTACAGCCTTTTGCCATACTGCAATTAGGATTGGATGCAATTATAGTAATTTATTTCTCTCATAATTTTAAAAGTGTGTGTGTGTGTGTATATGTATGTAGTAAAAGGCTGTGATTTAATTTAGTATATTAAATATTTTATATTCTTTTTTTTCCATTATTATTAAATATTGTATATATTTAAAATTAAATCAAGGATGCATCAAATCGATAATATGTTATATATTAATAATCATGCATCTCTAAAGAACATGGTATTAGAGGTATTGGTATCACTTTTTGCATGGTATATTTTTATGGTAAAACCGTGGTGTTGTTTTTAAGCGATGTGTCTGGCTTTGCTGCTGTTCTCCTGCTGATAATGGGCTACATTTTTGAGAATGTGTGTTTCACTGCAAGATCCCTGAGCCTTAATCTCTGTTTGCGCTGTGAATGTGTGATTCCCTCCTCTGAATGCACTCGCACTCACTCCATTGTGTGCATATAAGTCAGCCGTTTGAAGGTCACTCGAGGTGCACTGGGCTAGAGCGGTTTTGGTCCAGTTGGCAGAATGAGGACTTCATGTGCCAGAATCGCTCCTGCATCAGACCCATCATCCCTCTTAGTATTAAGCCATAACGGTTCCAACTCCAATCCTCCTGCTTGCATCATTCAGTGGTTGTGATAACTAGCCATAGTTCCATCCTGTTTTACTCTGTTTTTAACAGGACTGGAAGGTGAAAACAAAACTCCAGCACCTCCAACAGATGCCCAATATGATAATCTGCTTGTAGTTTATGATCCATGGTGGTGTTGTGCCAAATCCAACCTCTCATCAACATAAATCCCCTGATGAACTGCCAGTGGCAGCTGTTTGTATCTGATCATGTAAATACAGTCATATTTAATATTTTACATGGGTTTTAATGTTATCACATGTCAAAAAAAAAAAAAAAATATATATATATATATATATTTGTTTAGTTTTTGGCTAAAATTCTAATATATGCTGAATATATGTTGTAAACAGCACAGTAATATATATATATATATATATATATATATATATATATAAATTGTTTAAAAAAAGCTAAATGACAAATTATGTTACGTAGCACAAGGGGCAAATAAATAAATGTCCTATCTTAAAAAAAAAAATAATAATAATAATACATTTGGAAAAATGCTAAAAAGCATTTCAATGTTTTCCATATGGTATCATAAAATAATTTTAAAAAATGTAAATGAATATCATGATATTATTTGAAGAAGAAAAAAACAGACTTGTTTCTTTTTATATTACTCATAAAGCACACATTAGTATAACTACTGTTATTGTTGTGCTGTACAAAAAAGTAAAAATAAATAAAAACATTTACATTCAGAGATAAATTAAAAGTAAAATTCAATAACATCCCTCAATACCCAGTAGACGTAAAAGCCTGAGATAATAAATGAGCTTTTAACAGAGTTTTAAACTAACTATTTGGAGCTGCTCTAACACGCAGAGGTAAAAGACTCCACAATCTAGGTGCAATTAACAAAAAAGCCCGGTCACCCCTAAGTTTTCATCTAGACCTATAGGACCAATTAGAAGCAGATGATTAGAGGATCTAATAGATCTAGTAGGTGTGTCTTGGGGGTGTAAGTGTGCGTACTGGGATTTAAAAGACACCAACTTGTGTACTTTAATGGTTAAGACTACAGTAATCTTTATTTTAGGCTTTTATTTTTGTATTTAGGACATGTGGTTAGTAATACTATAAAAACTCCCATGCCGGCTGATGTCTAAGACTGCAACATGCAAAGTCTCCTGAATATAGGAGTAATCTGATACATCAGTGACAATGTTGTTGAAGCGTTCCTTGGAAATGATGACTTGTTGTGCAATAAAAGATAACATTGGCATACAAAATGGGATTGTTTTACTGTTTCTATTAGCTTTCTGTCATGTTCTTCCCTAATACCTGCACCATATATAACAGGTATTTTTGCATGTATAAACAGGAAAAACATCATTTCATTTCTTTGAATCCAATTTGGGTCACTTTCTAATATTGTTCTCAACACGATTCATCTGGTCTGGTCATATAGCACTGATTGAATTGGTGAAACGTGGCCACTAATGTTTCCATGCGCCACTGTTCTTTCACATCAAAATCCACTGACATGTTTGTTTAGAACTGTTTTGACTAGCAAATGGTGCTTGATCTGTGCATATTTTTCTGCTGATTCAGATGAGATGACTTTTTCACTGGAGTAAGTATGGATAGAGGAGTCGTTTGACATTAAAAACAAATTTGTTGGTTGATGATTAGCATACGTTTTGTTAATTTTGGAACTGGTTGCTTGATCAGAGTTTATTCAGCTCAGTTTTTGCCAGAATGATTTACTGGTTTTATTTTACGATGATAATTGTTTCTAATGGGGATGTAAATGATTTTCATCATTTACATGGGTTAGTTGGTGATTTTATTGACATCCAAATCCAGAATGCTGGTGTTTTTCTCCCACCACCTGCGTAAAAATCCCTGGCCAACTTACCTACTGTTTTTGGCAAACACCAAGGTCATGTGGTAATTTAATTGCCATCCAAATCCACTTCTCTGGGTTTACGATTCAAAATTCTGTGTTTCAACACCGAATGGTAACTGTTGCACTAATTGCCGTAATTTGCATGTATATTTATTACTGAAAGAAATTAATAAATACCGAAATGCTGAAAAGTATTTAAAAGAACAATATTTCATAACTGCTCCACCACAGCGAGTGGGAGCTGTTAAGAAAAAAAGAAGAAAGAGAAGAAAAGCATGTAAACATTTGCAATAGGTCATTAATATTGTGCCATTGTGCCAGTGTAATGAATTGACGCCTTTGTAATCGTCGGCAAGAAGGAGGCGGGAACCGGCGGACAATCAAATAACATTTTAATAATCACAAAATAAAACAAAACAGCGCACCAGCCCCTCACGGACGACTGGTGCGCACAAAATAAAACCAAAACCTAAAATAATGCCCAGGCCTGGTCCTCTCTCCCCAATCACTGGAATTACAAACAGGTGTTAATCATTAATCATTTGACCTCCTTATTACCGCTCGTCCCCACATTCTTTCTCCCGCTGCAGCTTTTTCGGCTTCCCACGCCCACCTCGCCACAGCCAGGTAAATTCATTTTTTACAAACGTCCACATGAGAAACAATTACCGTCCTAATAGGGCTATATGATGCTTTTCCCCAAAAAGAAATACAAAAGTTATCCTCTCCTCTGTCAAAATGACCAGAACAAGTAGTAATAAGTACAGTACATACTGCACAGTATGCAGTAAGCAGTACACTAGTGTCTAAGTTGTGACTGTGCAGTTCCTCTACACCTCTGATGATCGAATTCCCCCGTCACGTCCTCTTTGTCTTCTGCCCGTCCTCTCCACTTCTCCCATTATTTTAGGGGCAAGTGATGAAATGCTAATTTTGACATTTAGAATTGGGCTGAACTCAGGACAAGTGATGAATGAGACGTAGCCCGTCAAAGCGAAACACCACCATGTGTGAATCTCCCTGCCTGGATTCTGGAACACCTTTAACTTATTTATCAAAAAGACTCAAGAAACACGTACAAAAGTGGAAGAGTTCGCTGATTTATGGAAACAGGTCAACAGGATATGAAAGCAAGCAGAAAAGAAGGATGTTTTCCTTGAGAGTGCTCTAAACCCCTATCAATTAATTAGCCCTTGTTTTTCAGCTGATAAACATCAAAATCTCTAATTCATCATGTTGTCCAAAATGTAAATATTGACCTAGTTTTCCCAGCTAGGTGAATCTGTATGACTAACATGGCCTGAGCATCACATGCGGTTTCACAGGACCACTAATGGAGCTGTCCCGCAAATGTGTGTTTGTATCCAACTCGCTGTGATTGTTCTTGCTCAGAGATGTGTGTGGGTGTCTGTCCACACTAGTGAAGTGAGTCCTTGGGCTGACCTCGGCACTGACACGCTCCACTGGGAGACACAGACATCTCATCACTGATGCAGCACAGCCTTGTTCTAGTAAATCTGGCAGAGTAGTACTAATCAATTCCCTTGCCTTAGCGAGTTGTGGCCAAAAATTAAGAATTTGTTCCTTAATTTTGAAAATCTGGCCACAATGTACGAATTTGTTTCCTCGTATTCAAACTGTTTGAAGTTTAAATGTCTTTTATGATAGATTTGTTTCCTACAAACATTCAAGATGTTATTTGCTGGAGTGGATTATTTGTGGATTATTGTGATGTTTTTATCAGCTGTTTGGACTCTTATTCTGACGGCACCCATTCACTGCAGAGAATCCATTAGTGAGCAAGTGATGTAATGCTACATTTCTCCAAACCTCATCTACAAAACTCATCTACATTTTGGATGGATAGGGGTGAGTACATTTTCAGCAAATGTTCATTTTTGTGTGAACTGTTCCTTTAAGGACACCCACAGTCATGGCACCTTTGCTAATAATCCAATAAAACTAAGAATTTCCTCTATGTTCAGCAGTTTAAGATGCAGAGCATAATAAATTCCCCTTCCTAATGCAGGTCATCTGTTAATGTAATAAGTCCGGTCCAAACGTGTGAAATAAAGCTCTGTACAGAATTATTGAGTCATTACTATACGCTCAAACAAGTAGAACACTGTAGTCATACCATTACCAAAATCAAAACATCATAATTCACCGCAAGTGCTTTAATTCATTATAAAACAGACTGCCAAATGGAGGTCACATTTCCATAGATTACATCTTAATCTCATCTACTGTGTGGAGGCGCTGCCAGCGGTCAGCTTTACTCCACCACGTGGAGGACTTTTACTGTAATTAGCCTCATTGGCACCACTCAGTGTTTCTAGGAATATACTACAGCTCAGAAAGAGAGAACATGTGTAAGGTGCTTTGTTAGCAGTAAGCGCCAGCCAGCAGAGAGAGCAGATAAATGCTTGACCTCCCCAAGGAGCCGTTTACACAACTGTAATACATGTATACAGCTCCCGCTGGCTGCCTCGTCCAGAAACATATATCAGTGACCATTTCTCTAAGACTGCATGGGAAGCAAAACTAATTAATTTATTACAATTACTGCATTATATTTCAGACAGTGCAGATTGGTGGCGTAGCGTGTGGTAAACAATGAGTTATGTACACGCGCGAGAGATTGCTTCTGGCGCTTTCCGCGCTTACGCAGACTAAGCCAGAGCGAGTGAGCACGTCACATCGGGAAGCACTCGCGAACTCCGATCAGTTGGACGTGGTTGTGTACAAGAGGTAAAAACGATATAAATACTGTTCGTTTTCTTACACAAACCGCTCAATTCGTGTCTTAGGTCATCAATGTGTACTTATGATGGGGAATTGTTTAATTTTGACTCCTCTGTGCATGCTCTTTGAGGTGGTGACCATAGACATCCATTATGTGAGTCACAGACAAGAACGGTTGGACCTAAAAATATCAAAATGGGAAATACTGAGGAAACAGAGAAACCTACATCTTGGATGTCCTTGAAGTAAGCTAAAACATACCAAAATTTAATTTGAGAGTGAACTATCCCTTTAAGTGTTGTTAACTGTATTTGAATTTTTACCAAACCGATTGTGCGCATTTCACACACCCTCTCCGGCCACGTTGAGTTGTTACTGACAGCGGCAAAAGCGACGCATGCGCTTTTCACTTGTAAAATTCAAGGATGTATGGGTAATGTAGTCTCTGCTCTCGGTGAGATGAATTAGGAAGCTTGCATTGTGAAGGGCGCTCTTAAAAGCGGCAGCGCAGGCAAAAGATTAAAACCTCTATTAAAACAGATGTCCAAATGAGCGTACCGGTATGCTAAAAGCACGTTCTGGGAGCACGGAGAGGTGGCGGTACGCTCAAGAGCTATATTTGGAAGTGGCGGTACTGAATACCGGTGCGTACCGGCCCACTTAAAGCACTGGATGCAAAATTATATTGCTTTGGATTTTAAAAATAAACTCTCAAAATCCAGGTGTATGTGTGCGTTCACACAGATGCAGAGCAGAGAGACAGAACAGAATCAATGTTGTCTCAACCTGAACTGTTCTTAGTGTCTTAAAAACTTAAGAACGTGTCCTGTGTTAACCAGCAGTGTTTCTGGTGGAGAATGCATTGGAACAGTGTGTCAAGGGCTTGTAAATGCTGTAAATGCCTCTGTGTGTTTGAACTGAAAATTATTTACAAATACCATATGTGTGAGTTGATTACTGTGATTTGTATTTGTTAATATTTCAGTAACCTTTAACCATTGCATCAAAGCCCATTCAAAATGACATAGACACAACATTATTTTGCTAAAATAAATTCTCAAAAACTAGGACTAAGCGAGCATTCACACAACATACATTATTGCATTCAAAAATGTCTAGATGCAGAGGTATAAAATAGAAGAGAATGAAGACATCATGAATTAGTCTGGTTTTGGTGTCTTAAAAACTTGGCGCTCATGGTGAAAAATCCTGAAAAAACAAGATGATGCACTAGAACACTTGCATATTTAATTGATAGCACAGTGAAAGGCAAGAACGTGTTTGTGCCAATTGGTAGTGCTCTGGTGGAGAATGCGGGTAAAGAAGTGCTGGAACAGTGTGTGAAGTGACTGTAAATGCTGTAAATGTCTTCGGCTGACCTAGAGGAGTAGTGTAGTGTCACTGCAAGTCTGGAGGAGATACACTTAATGAGGGAGAGCTAGATGAATGGATAGAGAGAGAGAGAGAGAGGGAGAGGGAGGATAAAAGTGCTGGTGTTCTCCTTAGGGTTTCTCTTTAAAGGCCCGGCCTCACACAATCCACCGACAATACACTGAACGCCTGAATAAATCATGTTTCTTTCCGAGGCAGACCCCTTTTCTGTCAGCGAGAGAGTGTGAGCTGTCGCCCCTTTTCTCTTCGCCTGCCCCATCCGTTTAGAGAGCTGAGTGATGGCTTTTGGTCAGCTAATTAGTCTGCAACAAATCCAGCTTTGAACTAGGTGTGAACGCAAAATGAATAGATGCAAGCGAGCGTGCACGTTTTTTTTTTTTTTTGATGAGATATTTAGGCAAACGTGTCGCAGAAGTTGTCAAATGTGAAGCATGAAGATCTTATGACAGCAACGGTGAGTCAGACACCTTCAGGCCACATTAACTTTTTTTCCTGGAAATCACCAAAGCCACCTAATTTCAGTCAACATGAGAAACTACTCTTAAGATCGTCTGTCCTTGAAATTCTCTCTTGCTCTCTCATTATGTGCTGCATGGTTGAAATGTTTAAGTGCTTCCAGGACATTCACTCAAAAAGCTCTTTGTTTTCCAGAAGAGTGGGTGATCTTCAGAGATGTGAATGATGGCGACCGCTGGATGATGGAACAAAGTTGAGAAAAGTTTAGCTTTATGCAAATGAGCAATGATGCAATGTGTCAATGCTGGTTCAGAAAGTAAGACACCTTGTTTTGGACAATTTTTAAGGCAGATTTGTTGCTGTCCTTTGCAGAGACGCAATGCCATAATGGATTTGACAACTTCAATGAAAAAATCAGCTGCAAAAAAATCCAGCTCTATATTTAAACGTCTATGTAAGTTTGTCCAACTATATTTGCATACACACAGTATACTCACCGATATTTACTAAATAGCAAATCTCAACTGCTTGATTGCTTGTAATGAACAAAAATGACAAAAACACACAAAGAAATGGTTTTTATTAACTTTTAATATATAACTTTATTATCGCACAGCTCTCTCTCCATAACAACTTTATTCTCATACAGCCCACATATATACTCTATAGCAAATCTCAAATGTCAGATTTTTTTAAACTTTGTTGCAAAATACAAACTATATTATCACAGCTCTACATATAAATTTGGATCTATATTATATACAGCTTTATTTGCATACTGTACATACAGTACTGTATATTCCCATATAGCGATATATATATACTTTAGCAAAACTGTTTGACTTTTTATTTTGTTAGAAAATTTAACTATATTATCACCCAGCTTTTTATATAAAGTCGGACATATTAGTGTCCAATTTTATCCGCATACATAAATTATGTTTGCATTGGGAAATATGTACTATATAGCAAATCTCACCTGCTTGATTGCTAAATTATGTAAAATTAAAAGAAAAAGAAACATGGCATGAAGATATTAAGATATTCTAAACATTTACATAATTATTTTCTGAAATGCCACTTTGAAACTGTCTGTTCTGTGAAAATCATGAATGATGCATGCAAAAAGCATGTCAGAAATTGTATCAACTTAATTCCTGCATTGATAATTGTTCATTATTATTATTGGACTCATTACGCACTGTTGCAGTCTGTATATGACTGGTTTCCCCTCCACAATGTTCATTTTTAGCGGAAATAAAACAGTTGATTTAGCATGTTAACGTTTTTACTGGAAGTACATCCCACCTATGGTCAGATTTTATAAAGCTTCAGTACTGTTCCAGCAGGTATCGGCAGGAATGCTAATGAACTCCAGTCTGTCATGACTGCATATCCTCCAACTGCCTCGCCATGATGTGTTTTCCATACTAATCATTCCCTCTCGCATACTATTTGCATAATGATTCTCAATATTTGTCACTGCAATAATTTATAAATTCAAATTGCATTGTGAGATATATCCAGTGTCAAGCCTGACGACATGGCATCAGAAGCCTGTGTCATAAAAGCTTGATGTTATATACGTATATAGTGTAGGATTTACTTTTTGCTTAGAAATTGTTAATAAATTTCACTTATAATTTCAAAGAAATGCCAAGTAACAAATTAAAAATTACATTTTCAAGATGAAAGAATGAAATAATATTTTCCAATCTTTGTTTTATTTAAAACTTAAATAATGTTTTACAGTGTACACTTGCAACAAAACGCTCATGTTTAACAGTGCCTTTACTAACTTTAAACAGGGGCTGCATCCCATTCCACATACTTTCTTTTCTAAATATTGCACTAGGTTAGAATTAGTGTGCTACAAATTATAGTATGTTGAAAAGAGAATGCTAAAGTTTATTAATTATGCATTTACATGAATTAATTTAGCATGTTTCTAATGCAATGCAATGTATGCAGTTCATTGTGTATATATTTTATTATGTGCATTCTCTTGAAATCAAACCCATGAAGTTGTTTTTTTAACCCTTGTGCTGTGCTGAAAATACCTAATTTAGTGTTTTGATAAACCTCTCCTTTAGTTTGTAATTCTCTCATTATGCTATATTATCACCAAATCTTGTTTTCTTTCAGTCTTTGTTTTCTTTCAATTCTTTTGGAACTGATTGATCATAGGCTTCACTGATCTGAGATTTTGCACCTCCATTTCGGAGTGGAAAAAAATATTATTTGTGGACAATTTTGGCAATATTCATTCATTCATTAACTGAGGTGCATATGCTCGGATTGATGCCAATTAAAAGAAAACAAGTTGGAGAATATATCACTGGAGTTTATTTGAAGCAGTAGTCAAAAATACATTGTATGGGTCAAAATGATTGATTTTTCTTTTGATGTTCCATGAAGATATTCTTTAAAGTTCTTACTGTAACTATATCAAAACTTATCAGAAACTTATATCAGAACTATGCATTGCTCAGAACTTCATTTGGACAACTTTAAAGGTGACTTTCTCAGTGTTTAGTATAATTTTTTTTTTGCACAATCAGATTCCAGATTTTCAAATAGTTGTATCTCGGCCAAATATTGTCCTCCTAACAAACCATACATCAATGGAAAACTTATTTATTCAGCTTTCAGATGATGTATAAATCCAAATTTAGAAAAATTGCTCCTTATGACTGGTTTTGTGGTCCAGGGTCACATATTTGGTGATAATATATGTAAGTATTAACCAACCTTTTTTTTTTTTTGAATGAAGTTGCTGAGCAAAGTTGGTAAGTTATAGTCCAACATTAACTAACATTTTCAGGGAAAAGAAAATCCACTCCAGGTAAAAATGACATGAGGGTGAAATGACATGCTCTATACAGCTTGGTTTACAGGAAAGACAAGCAGGAAGCACATTCTCCTATGGCATAGTAAATGTATGTGAATTGGGATGCTGCTGTGTAATAATATAACTACTGTACATCACATCTACTGCATCTTTGCAGTCATGTTCTGTTGCTTAACACAGGAGCTTAGATGATCATTTTCTGCCTGTTAGCCTTGTGCAGCACAAACAATCATCAGCTCACACCCTTGCAATTACTGAGACAAGATATTACGTTCTGTATTCACATCTCCCCCTCGCTGTGTGTCAGAGATGACGTGATTTTACATTTCATATTCACAGCTGAGCTCCTCTCTCTTTCTAAGGCTAATGAGTTTAGGGATGAGGTTTTTGGCCCCACATTCATCTAATTTATTTTGCTGAATCAAGCTTTGCGTGTTTACCCAAGGCAGAGCCTGTAGCCTCAGATCCAGACTGCTGCTCACTGACCGCATTATGCATACTCGATAGAAACATGGTAGGAGGCATCAGAAATCAATCTTTCAAAATCTGATTAAAAAGCCTTTGATGAAATTTCTGACAGTGACAGTTTTTTCAGACCATGCAGAAATTTCAAGGAACAAGTCTAGATTTGAGAGGTTTAACATCTTTGAATCATTTCTTGGGGAATATTAACAGTGAATGTTATTTAACACTTATTATTTATTATTTAAGTGAGAAGGCCATTTTGGCTTGTAAATGGTGTTTAATCTGTGCATATTTCTCTCCTGATTCAGACCAGACACATTTCTCACTGGAGAAAGCAAGATTATGGATTTTTTTTTTAATTTGTTTATTTTTTTTTTTTACAAACGTGCAGATTTTTTCTTCACAAGACATTAATTGATAGACTGGAGTGTTGTAGATTACTTGTGGAATATTGTGATGTTTTTATCAGATGTTTGGACTCATTCTGACGGCACCCATTCACTGCAGAGCATCCATTGGTGAGCAAGTGATGGAATGCTTCATTTCTCCAAATCTGTTCTGATGAAACTCATCTGCATTTTTAATGGAACTGAGGGTGAGGTCATTTTCAACAAATTTTCTTTTTTGAAGAACTATTCATTTAAAAATGGAATAAATTAAATTTACCTGAGAAGCAAAGATGTTGTTCTTAAATCCCATTTGAAAATATGGCACATTTTTTAATTGCACCCAAACAGGAATGTTATTCATATTATTCTGCTTTAATGTTGCCTAACACTTAATTTTGGAATAACACAAGGTTGTTATTTATGGCAATTGTTGGGGTAAAATACTTGAAAACAAGCAAAATAATCAATATACGCATGCGATACAAACCTGTGTGCACATGACATTAATTTTAATGCATTGGATTCTTTGACAAATGTAAAACAGTTAGATTATTTATATTCTTTACTAGCAAATTTTTGTGATTTAGTATTAATAGTCTTTATCACATTACTGCTGCCAGAATTTTTTAACATCGCGGTTTGCAAAACAACAACATTTATTTGTGGGAAAGTCACAGTAGCGCAAAGTCTCTCGTTGCTTGATTTTAAGAGGTATAAAAACAGATTAACTGGTGTGGCTCTGACTTTCTGTCTAGAGCACCTGACCAGAAACACCCAGCGTCTGTGAGCTCTGCACTTAAATTATTATTCCCTGAAGAACAACCAAATGCGGTTTTTAACTAGCGAGTTGGAGAACTTAATGGAAATATAGCACACAAGACAATTTTTTGCTCTACTGTGCTGTTCAACTCTCTTCTGCATTGTTCTGTTGCTGCAGGCCTGTATCTCATGAGCGCCTGACAGCTGCTTCATTCACCACACTGAGGCTGCTTTCATTGAGGGAAAATCTGGGAGCAAAACCTGTTAACATCTCACTTCCAGAGTCCCACATTGTAAGGACACCCACTCAAGGAATGCATATTTGAATTCATTTTTCTCAGAAACACATTGGCAATTTAAAAACTATTTTAAAAACTAATTTGTTTTAAATTGCTAATTTTATTGTGACGAGTGGGGCGGGGCCGAGAGCCGTGGGAATGGAGAACGGATGCTGAATCAAATATTAAAACCTAAACTTACCTTGAACTTTTACACACAAGTAATATACATGTACAAGTAAGATATTTCCTTCTATTTGTTATGATTGTTGTATTTTTAATAAATCAAACTATTTATAGAACTGAATTCGATATTATGGCCATTGATCACTGTTTTATAAAAGATGTTAATGGGAGTAGAGACCCTGCTGATGTATCGTAGTGTGGACTTAAGTGCTCTAGATTTCCAGTGCTCTACTACAATTCGATTAGCTGCAGGTGTGTGTTCTGCTTGTTCAAACAGCCCTCGGCCATAATAACACACCTGTCCGTGCTGTTAAAATGTCCATTTTAATTAAGAGATTCTGGTTCTGTATAATATGTCCTGAAGAGTGCTCAATCAGCCTGCATCACTCAGCACTCTGGTGAAGTGTAGTGTTCAGATGCCACATTGGTTATATGAGGTTATTTGAGTTTGTTTTTCCTTTTTTTATCACACTTTTTTTAAGTGAGTGCATTACATATATTTTGTACAGTATGTGAAATGTCTGTTTTTAATCTTCACTCATTATTTCATTGAAGTGACAAAAGTTGCGACTGACATTTATAATATATAATATATGTTTGGTGATCTTACTAATACTAACAGTCTGCCGATGGAGGCTATTAGGCTATTACTAAACAAAACAAGTTTGATTCATATGCATTGAAAATCTATTGCTCATTCTTATTTTTTTTTCTGAGTTGCACCGAACATCTAGATGAAAAATCAAGCCATAAAGTGATTAATTCCCTCATCCAGTGTTTTCTTATTAGCATTCTGATATTCTTCTACCCTTCACAGAACAAAAGAACGAGGAAGGGGGTTTTGTGTGCACGTGTTTAGCGGCTGGGCGGCAGCCAATTCAATTACCTGCTCCCACTATCGCGTGCGTTTATCTTTCTGTCCGAATTTGTCTTTGCAGGTTTTGCTTATACTTGATTTAGTAATTTCATTACAAAAACTTTTTTTCTCATCCAAAGAAATGAGTCATGAAAAAAAGAAAGAAAAAAAAAACCTTGCTTCCACTTTTCTAAACCCAGTGTTCTGGGGGGTTGCAAGGTCATTGCTATATAGTTGCTAAGGTATTCTGAACGGTTGCCAGAGTGTTGCAATTCAGTTACTCCGTTATATGGTTGCTAAGGTCTTGTGATTCAAATGAAAGTTTTGAGCAGTGTAGAGTAGCACTTGTTGTTTGTAATTTGTCCTATCACAAATGCAGACATGGTTTTATGTTTACGTAGCGCGATACCCAATGCAACAACATCATTATGATCAGTTATTATGTACCTACTGGATGCAACAAATGCCTCATTTGAAATAAGAGTTTTATTGTTTTTGTCTTGTCATGCAGGGAGACCGTGGTTGACAGGTTTTCACAACAAACCCCGCACAATTGCTACTCAAAACTAGCCCAACTGCGTTTTGAGGGGGTTGCCCGATAAAAATTTAGTTCCGTGGGATAGTAGAGGGTTCCCCTTATAAAATTTGCATTTTAGGGACTAAATATCACATTATTGGGGTTGCTTCATCCCATGGACATGAAAAACAACCCGTGGTAAAGTAGCCCAATTCCACGGGAAAACTGCAGACTTAGCAACACTGCAGGAGTCCGCATCACAGTATGTTAAGGAGCGTAACATTTCCGTCACACGCTTGAGGCATTCAGCCAATCACAATGCACCTGATAGCTGGCCACATTTCAGAAGGCGGGGCAGGGAGGATAAAAAATAATGTACATTATATGGAAACTAATGTGTTTTTTTATTTTGTTTTTTTTATATACCTTAAACCGGATAAACACATTACATTATACCAAATACACAAAATAATGTTCTTTTTAGCAAAGTCATGACTCCTTTAAGGTGTTTTGGGTGTTCAGGTTTTTTTGCCAAGGCGTTGTTATATAGCTGCATTCCTGAACTGTTTGTAAAGACAAACAGGATGTTTCCTGTCAACTGGTCCATAACATTTACACAGAGCTGAGTCACACTGAACTCTGAGAGAATCGCTTACTCACTGGCCGCTGTAGTGCACACTACAAAGGCTGCACCCTGGGCCATTCTATTTATGGAGCAGGCTTTGTTCAGGCTCTTGAGGGAACCGTTGCTGCACTATGAGACTCTCAGTGGGTTTCAATTGTTCTAGAATTCACATTTTTGTTCTTTTTTTTTTCCACTTAAGGCACATGCTTAACTTTCAAAACACACTGTTCATCCACATCAGAAAATCAAACTACATGTACATCTTGCTATATGTGCTGCACCTGTAGTTTATTTTATGTGGTTTTATTAGGTTTGCTAGAATGTGTAACAGGGATGCAAATTTATTTTAAATTAAGTTATCAGTAAAAACTAGCTTGTTTGGGATCAAATGTTTGTTATTTAAAACAAATAAAAGAGGCTATCAAAATTACTATTTTTTTTTTTTTAATAATTTTTTATAATATATTTTGATATCTGAGATTTAAAATCGCTGGAGACAAGAAATGATGAGGAGCACAGCTAAATAAGACATTTTAAGTCACTAAAATTATTTTTTTTAATGATTTTTTAAATATTATTTATTTAAATTATATTATATATATATTTAAATTGTTTTGTATAGGTACTAAAAATGTTATTGTTTTTAACAATAAATTAAACTTTATAACAGAGGCTACAAAACTATATTTTTATATTATTTTTAACTATTATTTTGATATCTGAGATTTAAATAGTTGTACAGAGTTCAGAACATTTTGAATGGGCCAAAATCAACTTCTTATGGTAAATAATGAAATAATGTTTCACATTTTTAGGTGAATTGTTTCCTATTTGTGGAAAGCTAAAGTTATGAGCAATGGCTCTGGTACTCAGTGCTTTAAGTGGGCCGGTACGCACCGGTACTCAGTACCGCCACTTCCAAATATAGCTCTTGAGCGTACCGCCACCTCTCGCCACCGGTAGGCTCATTTGGACATCTGTTTTAATAGAGGTTTTAATCTTTTGCCTGCGCTGCCGCTTTTCAGAGCGCCCTTCACAATGCAAGCTTCCTAATTCGTCCCACCGAGAGCAAAGACTTTATTACCCATACACCCTTGAATTTTACAAGTGGAAAAGCGCATGCGTCGCTTTTGCCGCTGTCAGTAACAACTCAACGTGGCCGGAGAGGGTGTGTGAAATACGCAAAATTCAAATACAGTTAACAACACTTAATATGCTCTCCTGGCTTCAGACTCTGAGTACTAAAAGAACACGGTCAGAATCAGATGACTCGCTGGCTGACACCCCACCTGAATGATATCGCTGCAGGTCAGACGCAAGCTAATGAAGTAATGCAGTAGCTCTTTCAGGTAGGGTGACCAGACGTCCCGAAAAAATCCGGGACAGTCCCGAAATCTAAACTATTGTCCCGAATCCCGAATCTGGCCCTAATTGTCCCGAAAATTATACTAAAGCAAAATCTTGAGTAGTTATTTTCTGATAAACATTAAAAACTGTATGCGGAGGTTGAGTCGTCCTGCAACCAGCCCCCGCCGGCTGCTCATTGGCTGCTGCATCTTTTTTCTAAGTTCTAAAAAAATACCGTAGGCGCCTAGGCACAAATTTAGATTTGTGTCATTTATCTAATTAATCTATATGCACAAAGACAATACGAACTTTTTGTCCCCTTTTTGTTTTAAAGCTTGATGAAGAGAGCGCAAGTTGCTGCAGCTGCGAGGAGGAGAGTGATGCACGCGTACAGGAGTGATTGACAGTTCGCGGCACTGTGTACAAAAAAATAAGTTTAAGCTCATTAGCGTTAGCGTTACAGAAAGGTCTCATTTACGCACTGTTACAACAGTCATTGTTTTTTTTTTTTCTTTTTACAATGACATTTGAGTTCATGATTTTAATGTTGTTGTTTCTTGTGGCAGACTAAAGAGTATAATGACAGACGGTTGATCTTTGAATAAAAATGTGTTTAGTTAAGGTTTGAAATTCATTATCTTTTATTATCTTTTATTATAGGCTACAAAGTCTAATATCATAAGCCCCCCATCCCGTCACCCAAGACCCGTCCCGAATTCAAGGGTATTTTTTCAAAATCCTTTTGCACATTTTATTTATGTTCAGCTCTTTCCTTCTCAAGCGAATCCAAACACTAATAAAAGAATGTATTATTTTTTATAATGTCGTCTGTTGACTGATGTATATAAAACCCTTCAAAATAGTTGTTACCTCAGGGGATGAGGGGAATCATCAAAAAAAAAAAAAAACTATATATATACTGTATATATAATAGAGTACCGGCACCTCTTTTGGGCCACTTAAAGCACTGCTGGTACTGATGGGACAGAATGCTGTTTCATTTTAAACCCAGTTGCTAAGCTGTTCCTTTCTTACTTTAGCAGAGTCTCTGTGCAGGAAAATCTCATTGCTTTCTCTGAGTTCACTTTTGACGTCATTACTGCATCCAGGGCTGGATTAACCATACGGGCAACTGGGCAATTGCCCAGGGGCCCAAAACCTCTAAAGGGCCCAGGGCAGCAAGGGCACGAGCAAAATACTGTATCTGGTAATCTCCCGCTTTACATTAAACAAACTGTCAACACGGGCTTTGCGCTGCACAGAGAGACGCTGCGCTGCCTATGACTTTGAACGTGAGTTGAGAGCGGTTGAGAGTCAGTCTCATGCGGAATGACCAATGAAGAGAGGGCCTCAAGTTAAGACCCTCTCCTCGTTGGTCAGTCCGCATGAGGTTGGTCAAATGTTACGCCGAGCGGGTTACGTCAGGCGTTGCTACAACGAACAGAAAAAAATCTGACATGGAGAAGCTAAATGGGAGCGCGAAGCGGAAATTAAAAAAGGAAAAGGACATCAGAAACGCAGAAAATGTAAAGTATATACCTAAAATAGGTAATTTCTTCACTCCTTTTAATGTTGCCGACAGTTCTGTTAAGTCAGCTTCCGTCAACGACGAGGACAACTCAGCTAGCCAGGACTTTTCTACAATGGGAAGTCGTGGCCTAATGGTTAGAGAGTCGGACTCCCAATCGAAAGGTTGTGAGTTCGAGTCCCGGGGCCGGCAGGAATTGTGGGTGGGGGGAGTGCATGTACAGTTCTCTCTCCACCTTCAATACCACGACTTAGGTGCCCTTGAGCAAGGCATCGAACCCCCAACTGCTCCCCAGGCGCCGCAGCATAAATGGCTGCCCACTGCTCCGGGTGTGTGCTCATAGTGTGTGTGTGTGTGTGTGTGTGTGTGTGTGTGTGTGTGTGTGTGTGTGTGTGTGTGTGTGTGTGTGTGTGTTCACTGCTCTGTGTGTGTGCATTTCGGATGGGTTAAATGCAGAGCACAAATTCTGAGTAAATTCACTTCACTTTCTTCACTGTCACTTCACACTTTCAAAGCAAACATGCACTTCCTCATTATTTAGGATTAAAATTGTGTGTTTTGCCAGGTTTTGTAGTATTTATTTTTATCTTGTCTTCTAGAGAGAAATTGTGTCACAGACACGGCTCTGCACTTTCTATTTTAGCTATTGGACATGAACTTGTTAGTGGCCTTGATTTTGAAGATGTTATACTGTACACCAGTTTGCACAGTCAAAGTCCAGAAAAAAGCCATTGTAAGATGTGTTTGCCAAATGAAGGCATTTCAAATTCAAACATGCACTTCCTCATTATTTAGGACTAAAATTGTGTGTTTTGCCAGATTATGTAGCATTTATTTCTGTCTTGTCTTCTTCAGAGAAATTGACAGATTTCTAAATGTTTATGTAGCACTACAATGTTTAACTGGTTAATTGTGCTGTGATATGTTGTTGTTCTATTTTAAAACAAGTTAAAATGAGCTTAGGATAAAAATGTTTATGAGCAGATAACAGTGATACTGCATTTTATTTATTTATTTTTTCCTTGAGGTGTCAGCTTTATTAAAATGCTGTATATTGTTGTGGAGGGAAAACTGGCAGATTTCAAATTGTTTGTGTTGGACTAATAACTTGATTGCCTTGTTGAATTCTGAGGAAACAGGGTCACCCTGTCAGGGTGATTTCTGCTTAAAATGAGCTGAGGACCAAAATGTTTCTTGATGTGTTGTCTGTGGTCTTCTGTTATAGCTATATCAATTCAATACATTTCTATTGGGAATAAATGTTGTTAAATAAACAATGGTTTGAAAGTGGTTGCTTATTTATTCATTTTTGTGAAAATGGAGGATATTTCCCTCCCTCTCGATGTAGTGGGTCAATTTTACCAGATTATACAGATGCTGATGTGTTTTGTTTTCATAGCATTATATGTGAGTGAATGTGTTTGATAGGGGACATAGTAGTGCATTTGTAGTTCTATGAGCATTTAAATATTTGTAAATCAAAATACACCTGATGACAGTTAGAATTTGAAGTATTGAGTATATTTACTGTATATTACAGTAATATATTCTGTATATGACCATATTATGGTGATCCTGGGGTCGTGATGATGGGGCCCTTGAATATTGTTGCCCAGGGTACAACAAAGTGTTAATCTGGCCCTGACTGCATCCGTGTCTCAATGGATGAATGAGTCTTTGATTTGAATATGCTGCCCTCTTCACACACCACACACACAAACTCACACACTTAAGTTGACCTTGCCTTGCCTGAGTGAGATGTGCTTTGTTTAAGATCAGTCAGCCGTGTTTAATGGATGATGCCAGCTATGCGACGTTTGCCTCCATCAGATAAAGTGTGACATCCATTCAAATTAAACATAAGCAATCAGTTAATGAAGTATTACAGACACCTTCCATATTCGTTGTAAATAACCTGCACCAGATGGCCTTTTTGTCTTTATGACTTATCAGCTGAGATTGGGAGAAATGGAGATTGTAAGCAAATTTGCACAGTCATTTTTCCGAAAAGTGTTTGAGGTGAAGAGAAAGAGGAAGAATTCACCCGTTTGGTACATCACTTACATTCCTGCAGGTGAATGATGTCACTAAAGCAGATATCTGAGCCTACATTAAGCCCTGCCTTAAACACGTTTCTGACCAATCCTGACCTAGCAACTGTTGCTGTCTACCATATATCAGACAAGTTTTTATGGCTTTCTAAGACAATGGAATTCCTGTGTGTTTTAATAGCTTTAAAGTGAAATAATTCAAACATACAGTACAACATTGCTGAAAATGTTCATGTATAATTAAAATGCAATGTATTGGAGCAAAAACCTTTACTGACTTCATTAGTGGCGTGTGCATTGCAATAATAACAAGGCTATCAAAGCAACATATCATGAAGTGAATTTGAGAAGCACTGATTTACAGGACACAACAAACTTCTTTCCTTTCATTTCTTTTCCCTTACACCTGTCTTATTTATTTATTTTACATTCTGTGTTTACCGGTTTGTCCTCTAAAACAGCTGGTGCCGTCCACATGTGACTGATAATGTGTTATGTACCCTCAGCTATTATGTACCCTCTGGGAACGAGGTGAAGTTGTTTCAATCAGGGAGGAGTTCCTACCTCTGTCGTCGATCGCAGCTGACTGGTGCAGGGTCAGGCACCTCTGAATCAATCAGCAGGCGAGTACTACCACACAGATGGTCACACAGAGACACTTGTGGCCCGCAGCAGGTGTGCCGAGAACAGAACAACACCTGAACTGAGATTGACCCGTCACCCCAACGCATGGAATCAACTGACCGCTATCACGAAAGGTTCAGTAGACTTTTTGCTTTAAATGAATGGTTGTTGTCATGGTGTAAAGAACAGAAACTGCTATTTGTTAATAACTGGAATCTTTTCTGGGAGCGTCCTAGGCTGTTTCGCGCTGATGGATTACACCCCAGCAGAATCGGAGCGGAGCTGCTCTCTGACAACATCTCCAGGACACTTCGCTCCATGTGACTAGTAAGACAATTCTCAAATAACTATTATGATGACTTTTGTTCCACCCGCTTAAATGATAAAAGTACTTGCGCTGTAAAAACTATTAAGATTGTGTCTGTTACCCGAATAGTGAGGTCAAAATATAAATTTAATGTAGGATCTAGAAAAAAATCTTATCGTGATTAAACCAGAAACATGTCAAGTAAATGAACAAAAACAATTTTTAAAGTTTGGGCTCATAAATATTAGATCACTCACACCCAAAGCAGTTATTGTAAATGAAATGATCACAGATAATAGTTTTGATGTACTCTGCTTGACTGAAACCTGGCTAAAACCAAATGATTATTTTGGTCTAAATGAGTCTACTCCACCAAACTACTGTTATAAGCATGAGCCCCGTCAGACTGGTCGTGGCGGAGGTGTCGCAACAATATATAGTGATATTCTCAATGTTACCCAGAAAACAGGATACAGGTTTAACTCTTTTGAAATACTTCTGCTTAATGTTACACTGTCAGACATGCAAAAGAAATCAAATGTATCTCTTGCTCTGGCTACTGTGTATAGACCACCAGGGCCGTATACAGAATTCCTAAAAGAATTTGCAGATTTCCTCTCAGACCTTCTAGTTACAGTTGATAAGGCGCTAATCATGGGAGATTTTAATATTCACGTTGATAATGCAAATGATGCATTAGCACTTGCGTTTACTGACCTAATAAACTCCTTTGGAGTCAAGCAAAATGTCACCGGGCCCACTCATCGTTTTAATCATACACTAGATATAATTATATCGCATGGAATCGATCTTACTGCTATAGATATTGTACCCCAAAGTGATGATATTACAGACCATTTTCTTGTATCGTGCATGCTGCGTATAACTGATATTAACTATATGTCTCAGCGATACCGTCTGGGCAGAACTATTGTTCCAGCCACCAAAGACAGATTCGCAAATAACCTGCCTGATCTATCTCAACTGCTATTTGTACCCAAAAATACACATGAATTAGACGAAATGACTGACAACATGGGCACTATTTTCTCTAATACATTAGAAGCTTTTGCCCCCATCAAATTGAAAAAGGTTAGAGAAAAACGTACCGTGCCATGGTATAACAGTAATACTCACTCTCTCAAGAAAGTAACTCGTAGTCTTGAACACAAATGGAGAAAAACTAACTTGGAAGTTTTTAGAATTGCATGGAAAAACAGTATGTCCAGCTATAGACAGGCTCTAAAAACTGCTAGGGCAGAGCATATCCACAAACTCATAGAAAATAACCAAAACAATCCAAGGTTTTTATTTAGCACAGTGGCTAAGTTAACAAATTACCAGATGCCACCTGATTCAAATATTCCACCAACGTTAAATAGTAATGACTTTATGAATTTCTTCACTGATAAAATAGATAAAATTAGAAATACAATAGCGAATGTAGATTCTACAGCGTCTAACCCTTCAGTTTCATCCATCGCACCCAAAGATAAACTGCAGTGCTTTACAAATATAGGACAGGAAGAGCTAAATAAACTTATCACTGTATCTAAACCAACAACATGTTTATTAGATCCTGTACCCACTAAATTACTAAAAGAGCTGTTACCTGTAGCCGAAGAACCGCTTCTCAATATCATTAACTCGTCGTTATCTTTAGGTCACGTCCCAAAACCATTCAAGCTGGCGGTTATCAAGCCTCTTATTAATAAACCAAAACTAGATCCTAGTGTACTGGCAAATTATAGGCCTATTACAAATCTTCCATTTATGTCTAAAATTTTAGAAAAAGTTGTGTCTGCTCAATTGAGCACCTTCCTGCATAAAAATGAGCCGTATGAAGAATTTCAGTCGGGTTTTAGGCCCCACCATAGCACAGAAACTGCACTTGTTAAAATTACAAATGACCTGCTCCTTGCGTCAGATCAAGGCTGCATCTCATTTCTAGTCTTCCTTGATCTTAGTGCTGCGTTCGACAGCATAGATCTTGACATATTCATAGATCGATTACAAAACTATACAGGTATTCAAGGGCAGGCTCTAAGATGGTTTAGATCCTACCTGTCCGATCACTACCATTTTGTTTACTTAAATGGGGTGTCATCTCATTTATCATCAGTAAAATATGGAGTGCCACAAGGATCCGTCCTAGGTTCCCTTCTATTTTCAATATACATGTTGCCCCTTGGTAATATTATTAGAAAATACGGAATTAGCTTCCACTGTTATGCTGATAATACTCAGCTATATATCTCAACGAGACCAGATGAAACGTCCCAATTATCTAAGCTAAAAGAGTGAGTTAAAAATGTAAAAGATTGG
The DNA here is from genome assembly GCF_963082965.1 of Carassius carassius. Taxonomy (NCBI): domain Eukaryota; kingdom Metazoa; phylum Chordata; class Actinopteri; order Cypriniformes; family Cyprinidae; genus Carassius; species Carassius carassius. The sequence continues at coordinate 2,728,489 of NC_081766.1, forward strand.
ATGAAAAATAATTTTCTCCAATTAAATTCGGATAAGACAGAGATATTAATTATTGGACCAAAAAACACTACACAGAATCTTGTAGATTACAATCTGCAACTAGACTGATGTACTGTTACTTCCTCTACAGTCAGAAATCTGGGTGTTATATTAGACAGCAATTTGTCTTTTGAAAATTTCTGATGCAAAAAAGCTAGTTCATGCATTCATGACCTCTAGACTGGACTATTGTAATGCACTTCTAGGTGGTTGTCCTGCATCTTCAATAAACAAGCTACAGGTAGTCCAAAATGCAGCAGCTAGAGTCCTTACGAGGTCAAGAAAATATGATCATATTACCCCAATTTTACAGTCTCTGCACTGGCTACCTATTAAGTTCCGAATCAGTTACAAATTATCATTACTTACCTATAAGGCCCTAAATGGTCTAGCTCCTGCGTACCTAACTAGCCTTCTACCACGTTACAACCCATCACGCACCCTAAGGTCACAAAACGCTGGACTTTTGGTAGTTCCTAGGATAGCAAAGTCCACTAAAGGAGGTAGAGCTTTCTCACATTTGGCTCCCAAACTCTGGAATAGCCTTCCTGATAATGTTCGGGGTTCAGACACACTCTCTCTGTTTAAATCTAGATTAAAAACACATCTCTTTCGCCAAGCATATGAAAAATGTATCTTTTAAATTGTGAGTGTAGTTGCATCTGATCAAATGTGCATTTTTATTCTTTAGCTTGTGTTAAACTAATTTTACTTTGTTGGAACATCAGCTATGCTAATGATGTCTCTATTTTGTTTCTATGTTTTGCCACGGGATTTACATCCCGTGTTAACTAGGATTTACACAAGTTCCAGTCTGGATCCAGAACACCTAAGAGATGATGCTGACCCTCAGAGGACCCCAGATGATCCTAACCTTGAATCAACAACAGAACTAAATAATTATTGCTACATGTGTGACTGCATCATATGATAACTATTAATTAATAATATTGATAGTTCATCGTCTAGCTGACTACGTCTTGTATTATTATTATTATTTTTTATTTTTTCTAAAATCCTGTCAAACGTGCACAAACTACTAGCTACTACTAAATATTGTAGAAACATAATTTTCTGTAAAGTTGCTTTGTAACGATTTGTATTGTAAAAAGCGCTATACAAATAAACTTGAATTGAATTGAAAAAATCATCTGATGAAGACCATGGAGATCACACCAACATTACAAACATTCTCAACAAGAATGATCTGGTTAGACAGATAGATATCTATCCATCTATCTATCTATCTGTCTGTCTGTACATCTGTCTGTCTGTCTGTCCCGTCCGTCCATCTGTCTGTGTCTATTTATTGATCTGTCTGTCTATCCGTCCGTCTGTCCATTGATCTGTCTGTCTGTCCATCTGTCCATCGATCGATCTGTCTGTCTGTCCATCGATCTGTCTGTCCATCTGTCCATCAATCTGTCTGTCTGTCCATCTTTCCATCGTTCTATCTGTCTGTCCATCGATCTGTCTTACTGTCTGTCCATCTGTCCATTGATCTGTCTGTATGTCTGTCCATCAATCTGTCTGCCTGTCTGTCCATCAATCTGTCTGCCTGTCTGTCTGTCCATCTGTCCATCGATCTGTCTGTCTGTCCATGGATCTGTCTGTCCATCTGTCCATTGATTTATCTGTCTGTCTGTCTGTTCATAGATCTGTTTGTCTGTCTGTCTGTCCATCTGTCCATCGATCTGTCTGTCCATCTGTCCATTTATCTGTCTGTCTGTCTGTCCATCGATCTATCTGTCCATTGATCTGTCTGTCTGTCCATCTGTCCATCAATCTGTCTGTCTGTCTGTCCATAGATCTGTTTGTCTGTCTGTCCATCTGTCCATAGATCTGTCTGTCTGTCCATCTGTCCATAGATCTGTCTGTCTGTCTGTCCATCTGTCCATAGATCTGTCTGTCTGTCTGTCCGTCTGTCCATTGATCTGTCTGTCTGTCTGTCCGTCTGTCCATTGATCTGTCTGTCTGTTTTTCCGTCTGTCCATTGATCTGTCTGTCTGTTTTTCCATCTGTCCATCGATCTGTATGTCTGTTTTTCCATCTGTCCATCGATCTGTCTGTCTGTCCATCTGTCCATTGATCTGTCTGTCTGTTCATCTGTCCATCGATCTGTCTGTCTGTCTGTCCATCTGTCCATCGATCTGTCTGTCTGTCCGTACACCAATCCATCCATCGATCTGTCTGTCTTCAAAACACATGTGAACATTGTAAATGAGAACTTTTTTTGTGACTGAGACTTTAACACTGCATTTTTTGTGTGGAAACGGAAACCACATCAGCCTCACCTGCTCCACATTAAGTGAAAAATACCCAGCACTGCCCTGAGTACTGACACAATTACCCCAAACCAAAATCCAGATGCATTAATAAACCAGTTCTGCAATTACAGCCTCTGTTGTGGATTGGGAGGGTGGTGAAGTGAGAGAATTTTAAAGGCTGGAACCTGTAAGAACAGCAGTACGGTTCTCTATGAGATACCTGTGTAGAGAGAGACAGAGAGAGAGAGAGAGAAAGATGACAGACAAAGGGACCGCAGAGAGTGATTCATCTTTTATGCTGGAAGTAAAGATAATATTTTGGAGGAGAGCTCAGCTGATGGTGAGTGTGTGGGGGGTGTTAGATTGCTGTTATTAGTGATGTTTTATTGTACATGACGTGACACACGCAGAGAGTCAGAGAAATATTATTGAAAGTATGATTTTATAACAAGCCCAAAATCATTTGAGAGGAAGCAGCTGCAGAGTAAAATCAACTCATCAAAAATTAACGGCTGAAATAATCCTCATTCTATTTCAGCAATACATGTTCAACATGACATATTTAATCTGCTGATGACACTTTAGAGAACGTTGACGTAATGATTAAAGGAATAGTTCAGCTAATAATAATAATAATAATAATGAACAGTTCTGGGATCATTTCTAAATGAGTAAATGGTTGCTGTTTGTTTATATGGTATGGAAAAGAGCAGTGTAAATATTGCTTATTGATATAATTTAGCATCTGAATTAAATTGATCAAAGGTGATGGTAAAGACATTCATACTGTTGCAAAATATTTTTTCTTTCCCCCCAAATAAATTGATAAAAAAAGAAAAAAAAAATTGGTATCATGGTTTTAGCAAAAATGTAAAGTTGTTTTCAAACTGAATTATAATCAGAAATGTTTCTTGAGCAGCAAATCATCATATTAGAATGATTTCTGAAGGATCATGTGACACTGAAGACTGGAGTAATGATGCTGAAAATTCAGTTTTACATCAAAGGAATAAATTACATTTCACATAGAAAACAATTATTTAAACTTATAATAATATTTCACAATATCACTGATTTTACTGTATGTTTAAATAAATAATTTCAGCCTTGGTAAGCAGAAGAGACTTCTTTCAAAAAAGGAAATATATAAAAAAAATTAACTACCCCAACTTTTGAATAATTTTGTGCTCCATAGAAGAAAGTTCTACAGTTTTGGAAACACATGGTGATCAGTAAATGACAGAATAAATTTTTTTGGGTGAACCTTTCAATAGATTCCCCCCCTTTTTAATGACCACATCAATACCTCACGAACACACATGCACACACGCTCTCTCACTCACTCAGAGATATAAGAAATAATCCCATCCTTGGCTTAATTAGTTTTCACACATGACTGGCTAACCATCCCCTGAGCTTTTGTTGCATGTTAAATTATCTGTATGTGGCGGAAGACCACAAGAACTAATGATGAACTTAAGCTTCGCTGTATAAGAATGTTCCTGAATATCCCAAACGAGGGTAATTACAAGTAAATCCATCTGTAGACTGATGGAGACCATTGCACATGTGGACTAGTCAGTGCAAGTTAACGAGAAATGATTTACATTTTCAATGCAAGAATTCATTGAAAACACGTGACCTTTTCATCTGGTGAAACTTGTCAGGAACAGCAGAGAAAATCAGGCTCTAAAAGAAGTTTGAAGAGGCTTCAGACGTACTAACAAAGCCCTTTTGTTCGTGTTTGGTATGGTATTTCCTCATTTTAGGAACCACACTAGCTATCTATCCATCTATATGTATTATATTTTGAAAAAAAAAAAATGTAAGTATATACATATTTAAAGCTTTTACAAATATATTTTGTCCTCCATATATTTCAATCCAAAATAACAAGAAAATGGGGGAAAAAATCATTGCTTTTATTTTTTTATTTAAACAGCATTTCATTAAAGTTAAAATCTTTCTATGACATTATAATTGTATTTACTGTCACATTTAATGATGAGTAAAAATAATAATTATTTCAAAAATATATTAGAGCTTCACTTTTCATAACATATGTTTAGCATATATTTAAATCCTGGCCATATATATATTATTATTTTTTTTTTTTTTTGAATGTGCACAGGCAACATCACACTACCTGGTGGTGAGTTTTTCTTCTACAGAAATGTAAAAAAAGATTTTTTATTTATTTAGAAACTTAGAAATGTACTTATCGTAAACGTGTGACATGCAAGTTGCATTAGGTATGGACTACAATGCTCTGTTTCAGGAGGAAACAAATTCGAGTCATGAACATGTTTTCTGAGAAGTGATAAATTAGAGTTAAAAACACCCGTGCTAATTACAGACGTGTGAAGAGCAGGAGAAATAACCTCAATTTAGAATCAACACCCACTGTGGGATGAGAACAGAGAGAGAGAAAGAGAAAGACTTACAGAGCGTGAGAGTTCATCCAAAGTTTGTGTGTGCATGAATTTTCATTATTTTTGTTTGTGTAAGTGTGTGTTTTGATTGTTAGGCAGTAAAATAACTATGCAAGTGTATAGAATATGTAATAATCCTTCTGTAGCCAATAAACAGATAAATCATCCTGTCGTGCCAAAACAACTTCAAAGTTTATGCATTGCTATGTTTTCCCAGTTCACAGACTTCTGTCCAAATCCATTTAAAAGGGACCTTTGAACTAGGATCGTATTGCTTAATTTCTCCAAATCGGTTCTGATGAAGAAACAAACTCATCTACATCTTGGATGGCTAAATTTTCAGTTGCTTTAGGGTTTTCTTGGTGGTTGCTATGCTGTGATATTCTGCTTTCTTTGGCTCAGGTCTCTCATTCGAAGTTGTAAATTTTGAGAGAAATGCATACAAGGGCTGAAAAATAATGAACTGACACAAAACAGGCTAACATAAGGAAATATACTGATCAACTGGCTGTAATATGTAGAGTTTTTGTCAATGTTTTCGTGTACCGTATGTATGTTTGTTTTGTTTTGCTTTTGTTTTTAAATGTAGTGCTTACTTCTTACTACTTCATTTTCAGCATCATTCCTCCAGTGTTCAGTGTCACATGATCTTCAGAAATCATTCTAATATGCTGATTTGATGCTCAAGAGACATTTCTGATAATTTTTTATGTTGAAAACAGTTGTGCTGCATCATATATATATATATATATATATATATATATATATATATATATATATTTTTTTTTTTTTGGAAATCGTGATGCACTACCTTTCAAATTAATATTTTATTTAAAATCACTGCATGTTTAATTTGATTGTTTTGCAGTTTTGTCATAAAGTTAAAAATATCATTTATATAATTTCCATTTGTACATTTATCTCTCTATAAATGGGAAGTCAAATCAAATGCATTGCATTTTGGGATACAATATCATACACATGTGATCTGGTTTGTAAGTGAGTGTTCCATACTTATGCATACTGTGTAATAGACGTACTGCATGCTGCTAAACTAGCACTAGTATAATACCAAACCTTTATCAGTCTATAATAATACCTGCCTATAATCCATTAACACATCTGATAACATGTTGCTACCTGGTGAGGAAACACTATACCTCACTGTGAGAATCTGGATCAGATCTCTAGAGAGTGTTTTCCTCTCCCATCCAATTAATCACGCACCTCGTGCCATCCGTCCCTGCTAGTGTTCAGTACTGGGACGACGCGTCTGTGAGACAGGGAGGGGGTGGGTTTGGCCTGTGGTTATAGAAGAAAAACACATGCAGTGTTACATTAATCATGCTGGACGCACACCGACCCGCCGCTTGCAGAGGAAGATCCAGTTATGAGGGAATGAGAGAATAAAAGTGTGGGCGTTCAAAGAGACCTAGACCCAATGGGAAGATAAATACTGTCCGTAACCACAGACAAAAATGGCAAAGGAGAGAGAGAGCGAGAGAGTGAAGGGGTGGGCTATTTCTGTCCTCCAGTTCTCAGGAGATCGTACACTTGTATGGGTTCTCCTGGTCACCTGACCCTGTTCCAACCTTGGAATGAACAGACACAGAGAGAGAGAGAGAGAGAGAGAGAGAGAGAGAGAGAGAGAGAGAGAGAGGGAGCGAGAGAGAGAGAGAGATAGATAGAGAGAGAGAGAGGGAGGGAGCGAGAGAGAGAGAGAGAGAGAGAGAGAGAGATAGAGAGAGAGAGAGAGAGAGAGAGAGAGATAGAGAGAAAGAGAGGGAGGGAGCGAGAGAGAGAGAGAGAGACAGAGAGAGAGAGAAAAAAGAGAGAGAAAGGGAGGGCGCGAGAGAGAGAGGGAGCGAGAGAGAGAGAGAGAGAGAGAAAGAGAGAGAGAGGGAGGGAGCAAGAGAGAGAGAGAGAGAGTGAGCGAGCGAGCGAGAGAGAGAGAGAGAGAGAGAGAGAGAGAGTGAGAGAGTGAGAGTGAGAGTGAGAGAGGAGTAAAATAAAGAGAAACAAGAAATGGAGGTACAGTAAATATGCAAATGTAAAGGAAGGGGAAAAGGGAGTGGCAAGTAATGGAGAAAAGAATCAAGTAGAAAGGAAATTTGTGTAGAACTATTTATATATTTATCAATAAATATACATAAATATATACATAAAAGATAAATAGAGAGGAAAGAAAAGAAAAAATAGAAATAAGGTAGAAATGAAAGGGGAGGAGAAAATATGAATTTAAAGAAAGTAGGAGGAAGTAGAAATTATTTTGGAAAAGTAAAGAATCAGGATATGGAAAGAAATATATATACAGGTCTCTCTACACTGCATATTTAAATCAACATGTAGCATCCAGCCATCATCTCAGAAATAAATGTGATTATTTTGTGGTTTTATTTTTGTATTACACTTTTTCCCATCCAAAAAAACGAATGAGTCATGAAAACTCACTTATTTTGTAAATGGAAAGGAAAAGGAAAATATGTACAGGATTAATTGTGTATATACAAAGAAAAACTAAATGGAAATTAATGTGGGAGGGAGAAGAAAATTAACTGGAAATACAAGGAAATGGAGACATAAAATATATATGTAAAATGTAAACACTTGATAAATGTTGAAAGGGAAATGGATACAAATGCAGAAAGAGATTTCTGTTCTGTCCATTCTGTTCTATAACATTATCTCAGTTGTGTATAGTGAATCATTTGTCCATATGGAAGGTAAAATGTACATTTTTCATTTCTATGAACGTGTCCATCAGTGAGAAAGACGTGTTATGTTTTATCATGCATGTCCTCAGTCAGTATGCGGCCAAGCTACATTACAGCTGTCGACAGTTTGTAAATAGCTTTCAGAGGAGCACATTTTTTCCCACTGGGAAATGTTTTTCATGCAAGATCAAGGCTGGTTGGTGCTTGGTGGCCTGGGGGATCATTTACAACGCAGCATTTCTGCCCAGTAACTTAGAGATGTGATTTAGTTTTAACACTGTCGCTGTGACAACTGGCTCCACAGTGGCCCTAGAGCTCACAATCACTCTAAACCAAACCCAGACTGATCCGCTCCGAGGACAGAATTCACCTAAAAGTCACTGAAAGAGCAGGTGAGTGATAAAGCAAAGGGATGACCATGAAAGAAAAAAATGTAACCAGAAGGATTTCAGGAAGAATTTCATTTTTTTTTATTGTTCTGTTACTTTTAGTATTTTATCATATTGCCTGTTTTACAAAATGTGTACATTTTTAAGTAACACATCAGCTTTTGTGAACTGTAACATATCATAAGCAGTGCAGCAGACAGCATGAAGAATACTTGGACAAAAATAAGAGCATCAAAAAGCACATCTCATGCAGAGAGGACCTTAGCTGTTCATGAGAGCCACTGTCTTGGGGAAACCGTTTTACTGCCTGCATGTTTTTGTTCTGATGGCCCTGAGTTGCTTTATGGAGGATAGTGATAGATCTTGACTGCCAGGATGACCTCCAGGAAAGCCATCCAGAGTCAGCAACTGCATTTTTACTAGCAGAATGTAGAGAACGACACAGAATGAGAATTTAGTTAGTGCTGGCTGGAGTATTTTGAGTTATAAATTGCACAAAGCCTGTAAATATGTCTGACTCAGGAAAGAGACATCCCGAGACATCCTTCAAATCCCAGTGGATCTTCACTCATTCAGTGATGCATTGCTCAGCATTCAGGACCTGAAGTTACCAAAATAAAAATAGTGAAAATTAGATCTAGAAATCGATAAGACAACATGATTAGTCTGCGTTTAGCACCGCAAAGACAAGTCCACACACAAAACACACACACACACACACACACACACACACACACACACACACACACACACACACACAAACACACATTGCAGCTGTTCTTTTTTCACCTTTGTTTAAATTTTTAATAATGTTCATAGTAGGATCCGCCTAGGATTAGTTTTTTTTTTAAATTTAATTAATTTTTTATTAAATTAAAACATTTTTTATTTTATATCAGAAAATTTGCTTATATTATTATCAATTAATAATATACAATTTACGATAAAGAAATTATAATTATATATGATGAATTGTCTATCATGCTATTCAAAATAAACTCTATGTAGTCTTTCACCTAATTATTTACATTTTTATTTTTGTTAATCACTGCTCAGTAACACCAAAACATTTGATGAGTTATGTATTATTTTTATTTATTTATATCTTACAAAGAAAAAGCTTAGGGAAGAACAGTGAATGACAACATATTTACTATTGGTGAGGTTTTCTGTTGTTCTGAGAATGGAGCACTAGTGTCCTCTAGTGGAGAATATTAAATATAATGCAGTGGACCCTGAATCTACATCATTGTATTACAATGAACAAAGGTATGTATTCAAGAATATTTAAATACGCATAACTTTCGGTTATAGGTGCAAATTCAGAAATGTAAAGCTTCATTTTTTTCTCGTTATATTTTTATTGAACTATGACTGTATAAACAGCTGTAAAAACGTAAAATATTATTCTGTACAAAACACAAAGATAATTTTTGGGATTATATATATATATATATATATATATATATATATATATATATATATATATATATATATATATATATATATATGGCATAACAAATACGCTTTGAATAAAGCAAATGCCAATTCTTCCAAAGCTGACCAAATGAATGACAAAGAAAAGTCTTGGTGAATTTTGGGAAAAGTAGTTCCGTCAGTGCTAATAAAAGTAATAAACATTTACCCTCCCATAAGGTTCACAATAACATCCAGAGAGATTTTATAATCTCTAATGAGTTTTATGTAGGCGTTTCTTTAGTAACTCCTCTTATAAATGGCTTTTGTTTTATTCTAAACATAGTGGTAAGTCAAACAGAAGACACAGGAAGAACGCATATCCGCCCCTTTACGAGTTCACACACCATCTCAACTACATTTCCCAGAAATCCCTACCCACTTTTAGAACTATTCTCCGCGAAAATGGATTTTGGGAATTGTAGTTTAAACTGACCGTGTCAGCTTGTTGCCTGACGTCTGTACGAGCATTATACATGAGGATCTCTGCAGAGGGAAGTCCATCATAGACATGAAAATAGAGGCCAGGTAATCTCACTTTTCTAACGATTTATACAAAAACACACGTACAAGTGGAATTAAGAGTGTGTACGACGATTAAATACGAAGGTGAAGCGGACTTTGCCGTTTGCGCAGAGGACAGAAACGCCAGCGTTTTATAGCTGCGTGGTGGTTTCATGTGAAGGTGCAAAACGACCCGATTCTGTGGCTTTATATAGATTCTCAGCACTCATTTAGTTGCATTACTGATATTTGATATTTAGTTAGGATATAAATGTTATATATTGGTCGATATATGCATAAACAGCACAGTTTTCACAGATAAAGACATAAAGACAAATAAACCGGCCTCTATTATGCCGCAATACCGAGGATGTCCTAACTCATGTTCTGCGGGGATTTCACGTTAAGTTTAACTTGATATTAAACCATGAACACATGAATGCATGCCGCAGATTCGATGTAATTATGCAACATTGGTGCTGTTTAATCATTGTCCAATCATAGGCCAGATTAATGTGGCATAGCTACAAAATAACAAAAGACAGCGTGGCGTTACATATGTAACATTATACAGCCACATCTCTTTTACAATGCTTAAAACATTGTAACATTTGAACGAATGTACTAGATTTATCTGTAGTAGGTTTAGGACTGAATGGAGCTGTCAAAATCATGGGACCATCCAAATGCTGACACTCCATCAGTTTCTCTATGCTGAAATAAAAGTGTTATCTGTATTGCTGCTCTTAATACACCACAGGTGAACATTTTAACTAATCGATACCACCATACGTCTCAGCTGATTAAACAATGTGCATTAAAACTTTGTGTGTGTGTGTTAAAATTCTTCACCATTTTTTTTATTAATAAAATTTATAAAAATAGGCAAATGGTATATGATGATACCCTTCTGTAAAAATGTTAGGAACATAGATAGGAATAAAACTGTAAAGTTTAGTGTATGCAAATGCTTTTGAAGTGGATAAATGGAATGTTATGGAAGCAAAATAGGTCAAACTCTCAAAACTGACCAGTGCAGTAAAAACAATGGTTTGGCTTGTAGTGTCTTGTCTGAAACTCAGACCAGCACACCTCCTGGGTTTACTCGTAATTCTGTTATTTTTCTCTTCTAGGCGTGTTTGAGGTTTTGGAAACATGTCCAAGAAAAGGGGCAGGTGAGTAAAAACAATATAAATGTGCCGTTTTGGAATGCAGTGCCATGTTACTTTGGATACCAGTATTGGTATATGTAAATACCATAGTAAATTAATTGTAGCATGATAGCGATAGAAGTGCCATCGATTACCATCAATATTGGTCAGTGCAGTAAAGGAATAGTCCACTAAAAAATGAAAATTTGCTGAGAATGTCCTCCCCCTCAGGTCATCTATGATTCTTCATCAAAACAGATTTGAGAAATATGGCATTGCATCACTTGTTCACCAATGGATGCTCTGCAGTGAATGGGTGCCGTCAGAATGAGAGTCCAAACAGCTGATAGAAACATCACAATAATCCACACCGCTCCAGTCCATCAGTTAACGTCTAGTGAAGTGAATAAAAGAGTTGTGTGAAGTTGTGTGGATTATTGTTAAATTTTTTACATCACATTCTCACGGCACCCATTCACTGCAAAGTATACATTGATGAGCAAGTGATGGAATGCTACATTTCTCCCAATCTGTTTTGATGAAGGAACAAACTCATCTACATCTAAGGCGGCCTGCAAATTCTAATTTCTGGGTGAACAATTCCCTTAAGTCATTGAATAATGAGTGTTTAAGTTATGTCTTGCTGTCGTTAAAATGCATTATATACAGCATTGCTCTCCAGATATGTGTCTGTATCTGCCCACATTGGTCGACCAGTAATATACACCATATAGTTCAAAACTGACCAATAATGAAACTGCACATGCTGAGATTACCAGCAGCTCCAGTGTGATAAGGATATTTTGTTTTCAAGCCGGATTATGCAGTTACATTTCCAGGAATGTGTTTTGAGCATTAGAGATGTTGAGTGACAGACGCAATGAATGATTAAACGGAGCTCTGAACTCTTGTACTCGGCTGAAATAAAGGCAGCTGGGAGAGGCTGCTAGTTTTATTTAAAGGTCAGCCATGTGGGTACTGTATAATTTGGAAAAGTCACCAGTTATTTTTCACCTCGTGTGAGGGAGTAGACAATGTTTTCGAAGTATTTGTCATTATTTATTTCTATTAAGCGCCTGTAGAGTCAGTGTGAATCCATTTTATTTAGGTAATTGATTTTTGTATTTCTGATTGAAATAGGATAACCACAATAAATCCAGGGTAGGAATAGTTTTGGAATTGGTTGGATTGTGAAAAAATCAGATTAGAGCCAGGTGTTTGAAAAGTAAGAGGACTTTGTAATGTCATCAAGTTTGATGAATGATTATAAAGTGTGCTAATGTACACTTAAGTTTTGAACTGTTCTCACCGAGGCTGCATTTATATAATCAGAAAATGACAGTTTTATATGTGGATATAATATATATTCTAATTTATTCCTGTGATCAATGCTGAATTTTCAGCATCATTACTCCAGTCTTCCTTGTCCTTCAGAAATCATATTAATATGCTGATTTGCCGTTCGGAAACATTTGTGATTATTATCAGTTATGAAAACAGTTGTGCTGCTTCATATTTTTGTGGATACCACGATGCATTTTGTTCAGGACTTTTTGGATGAATAGAAAGTTCAAAAGGAGAGCATTTATTTGAACTAAAAATCTTTTGTAACATTATACATGTCTTTACTGGCACTTTTGATAATTTTAGTTCACCCCTGCTGAATTATATATTTAAACTTATAATTATATAAATACATGATAATTATATTAATATACTTAAGTTCTATTTTATATTAATATATAATATCACTTTTGACTAATGCATAGTATGTGTATGTTACATACACTATTTTATATGATCTAAGAAAGAATGCTGGGCAATATAAAATCGCTAAAATTATAATCATGAACATCTGAGTTGAAAAATGATCCTCGATTAGCACGCCGACAGACTGGATGCAGCTCATTACGTTCCCATTTTTCTCTGCAGCAGGAAGCGCAGCAGCGGCGAGCTGAGCGACAGTCTCACCCCAGATCCCAACAACCTGCTGGGCCGACGGATCCAGCACAGCTGGAGGGAGAAGGGCGCGCTGACCAAGTGGAAGGGCACCGTGCTGGACCGCCTCAGCGTCAACTCCTCCCTGTTCATGGTCAAGTACGACGGATTCGACTGCGTCTATGGCATCGAGCTCTTTAAGGACGAGAGGGTCTCCAACCTGCAAGTTCTCACTGAGAAAGTGGGTGAGTAGGTGGATCTGTTGTGATGTGAACAGGAAACAAGCCGGTGACAGGAAGTAGCACATCTGCAAAAATGAGCAGTTGCTAGTAGTATTTATAGTTCATGAACTAAGACTGATAAATAATCATGCTTCTAAAACATTAAGTGCTACTACTTTGTGAATACTGATGACCAAAATTTCACAATGTAAGTAATTCTATATCTCAATAATGGTATAAAGTCAGTTTTTTAAAACTTTTATTTAGCAAGGATGCATTCAATTCATCAGAAGTGACAGTGAAAACATTTTATTATTTCAGATAAATGCAAACAACTGGTTTCAACATTGATAATAATCATACATTTTTCTTGAGCAGCAAATAAGCATATTAGAATGATTTCTGCAGGATCATGTTACACTGGAGACTGGAGGAATGATGCTGAAAATTCAGCTTTGCATCACTATTTAAATATTTTATAATGTACAGTCATGGCCAAAAGTTTTGAGAATTACATAAATATTCGTTTTCAAAAAGTTTGCTGCTAAACTGCTTTTAGATCTTTGTTTCAGTTGTTTCTGTGATGTACTGAAATATAATTACAAGCACTTCATACGTTTCAAAGGCTTTTATCGACAATTACATGACATTTATGCAAAGTGTCAGTATTTGCAGTGTTGGCCCTTCTTTTTCAGGACCTCTGCAATTCGACTGGGCATGCTCTCAATCAACTTCTGGGCCAAATCCTGACTGATAGCAACCCATTCTTTCATAATCACTTCTTGGAGTTTGTCAGAATTAGTGGGTTTTTGTTTGTCCACCCGCCTCTTGAGGATTGACCACAAGTTCTCAATGGGATTAAGATCTGGGGAGTTTCCAGGCCATGGACCCAAAATTTCAACATTCTGGTCCCCGAGCCACTTAGTTATCACTTTTGCCTTATGGCACGGTGCTCCATCGTGCTGGAAAATGCATTGTTCTTCACCAAACTGTTGTTGGATTGTTGGAAGAAGTTGCTGTTGGAGGGTGTTTTGGTACCATTCTTTATTCATGGCTGTGTTTTTGGGCAGAATTGTGAGTGAGCCCACTGCCTTGGATGAGAAGCAACCCCACACATGAATGGTGTCAGGATGCTTTACTGTTGGCATGACACAGGACTGATGGTAGCGCTCATCTTTTCTTCTCCGGACAAGCCTTTTTCCAGATGCCCCAAACAATCGTAAAGGGGCTTCATCTGAGAATATGACTTTGTCCCAGTCCTCAGCAGTCCATTCACTATACTTTCTGCAGAAGATCAATCTGTCCCTGATGTTTTTTTTGGAGGAAGTGGCTTCTTTGCTGCTCTTCTTGACACCAGGCCATCTTTCAAAAGTCTTGGCCTCACTGTGCATGCAGATGCGCTCACATCTTCCTGCTGCCATTCCTGAGCAAGCTCTGCACTGGTGGCACTCCGATCCCGCAGCTGAATCCTCTTTAGGAGACCATCCTGGCGCTTGCTGGACTTTCTTGGACGCCCTGAAGCCTTCTTTACAAGAATTGAACCTCTTTCCTTGAAGTTCTTGATGATCCTATAAATTTTTGATTTAGGTGCAATCTTAGTAGCCACAATATCCTTGCCTGTGAAGCCATTTTTATGCAACGCAATGATGGCTGCACGCGTTTCTTTGCAGGTCACCATGGTTAACAATGGCAGAGCAATGATTTCAAGCATCACCCTCCTTTTAACATGTCAAGTCTGTCATTCTAACCCAATCAGCCTGACATAATGATCTCCAGCCTTGTGCTCGTCAACATTCTCACCTGAGTTAACAAGACGATTACTGAAATGATCTCAGCAGGTACTTTAATGACAGCAATGAAATGCAGTTGAAAGGTTTTTTTGGGATTAAGTTAATTTTCCTGGCAAAGAAGGACTATGCAATTCATCTGATCACTCTTCATAACATTCTGGAGTATATGCAAATTGCTATTATAAAAACTTAAGCAGCAACTTTTCCAATTTCCAATATTTATGTAATTCTCAAAACTTTTGGCCACGACTGTATATTAAAATAGAAAACTGTTAATTGCATTGTAATAATATTTCACAACATTACTGTATTTTTAAACAAATAAATACAGTCTTGGTGAGCTTAAGAGATTTGTTTAAAAAAACTCTGTGTCTGTGAATCTGTAAACTATTGTTTTTGTTATTATTTATTTTATACTGTACAGTACAATTCAACCAGTGCTCCTAAACAGAGTAATATCACTGTTAAACACTTAAATGCTCATTTAGTCATTTTGCTGTATCCTAACCCTTTGAAGTGAACAACAAGATCAAGGTTCCTCACGACGCAGAGGAGCTGGTGGGAAAAGCCGTGGAGCATCTGTTTGAGAAGGAGGACGGAGAGAAGAATGAGTGGAGGGGGATGGTCCTGTCCCGAGCGCCCATCATGACCAACTGGTACTACATCACATATGAGAAGGACCCCGTGCTCTACATGTACCAGCTCTGGGACGATTACAAAGACGGAGACCTCCGGATTTTACCTGAAGCAGGTAAATAAACTGATGTTTAAGATATTTTAGATTTAGTCCGAGAGCTCTCAGTCCCTCCATTGAAGCTGTGTGTACGGTCTACTGTCCATGTCCAGAAAGGATAGAAAAACATCATCAAAGTAGTCCATGTGACATCAGAGGGTCAGTTAGAATATTTTGAAGCATCGAAAATACATTTTGGTCCAAAAATAGCAAAAACTACGACTTTATTCAGCATTGTCTTCTCTTCGGTGTCTGTTGTGAGAGAGAGTTCAAAACAAAGCAGTCTGGATATCTGGTTCGCGAACGAATCATTCAGTTCACCAAATCGAACTGAATCGTTTTAAACGGTTCGCGTCTCTAATACGCATTAATCCACAAATGAATTAAGCCGTTAGCTTTTTTATTGTGGCTGACACTCCCTCTGAGTTAAAACAAACCAATATCCCGGAGTAATTCATTTACTCAAACAGTACACTGACTGAACTGCTGTGAAAAGAGAACTGAAGATGAACACCGAGCCGAGCCAGATAACGAACAAAAGATCACATTAGAGTGATTTCTGAAGGATCATGTGACATTGAATACTGGAGTAATAATGCTGAAAATTCAGCTTTGTCATCACAGAAATAAATTACATTTGAAAATATATTCAAATAGGAAACAGTTATTCAAATTTTATATCAGCCTTGGTGAGAAGGACTTTAAAAAGAAAAAGAAAAATCTTACCGACCCCAAACTTTCGTTTATTGTCAATTCTTCCACATGTACAGCACATACATACAGAGAATTGAAATTACGTTACTCTCAGACCCTTGGTGCATACAGATAACACTAACAGTAGAACATTTATTACAGATAAAATATAAAATACAACTATACAAATAGGTCATGTAAAAAAATAACTATATAATGTTATTCAATTATTGCTTTTGTGTGTAGTATATAAATTAAATAATGAAATATAAATTAATAATATTAATTGTATTGAAGACATAGTTCACCCAAAAATGAAAATTACCCCATGATTTACTCACCTTCAAGCCATCCTAGGTGTGTATGACTTTCTTCTTTCAGACGAATACAATCAGAGTTATATTAAAAGATGTCCTGGCTCTTCTAAGCTTTATAATGGAAGTGAATGGGTGTTGAGATTTTGAATCTTAATAAAGTGCATCCATCCATCATCATAACTGCTCCACACAGCTCCGGGGGGTTAATAAAGGCCTCCTGAAGTGATGTGTTTGTATAAGAAGATCAAACTTAATGAACTGTAATCTCTAGCTTTCGCTAACTGTCGTATATGCGTTCACGAGAGAGTTGTGTTAGAGCAGATGACGTATGAGTAGTGTAAGCTGAAAGAAAAAAAATCATATACACCTTGGATGGCTTGAGGAAGAGTATATAATGGGAACTATCCCTCTAATTAGAATGAATGAAGAACGGATGTTTATTTTTATTTAACATAAAATAATGTTTAATATTACATATATTACATTCTATTTATAAAATAAGTTGTTTTATTTCATTCAGTTTTCTTTTAGTAAAGTGGTTCCACCCCTATGTTTCCGCAGAGAATAAACACCTTCTGCCCGCAGACAGGAAGCCCGGTGAGGAAACAGAGAGCCTTGTGGGTAAGCAGGTGGAGTATGTGACGGATAAAGGTGTGAAAAGAACAGGCCTCGTCATCTACCAAGTTCCCGCCAAGCCGTCCGTCTACTACATCAAATATGATGATGATTTCCACATCCACGTGTACGACCTGGTCAAGACCACCTAAAAAAACAGACAAAACAAGACATAGAAACCCAAAAACAAACCCACACTGCTTCACCTCCTCATAGCTTAAGCATCATGGCCTCTTATTGTACAGTCTGTCATGCCTCGCCATGAAGGGCTGGCCGCCGAGGTGCTGTATGAAGCGTCCATGTACAGGGTTCGTATTTTGTGTTGATGTCGCAGCTTAGGGAGACGA
This sequence comes from Carassius carassius, assembly GCF_963082965.1. NCBI lineage: Eukaryota > Metazoa > Chordata > Actinopteri > Cypriniformes > Cyprinidae > Carassius > Carassius carassius. The sequence continues at coordinate 2,746,115 of NC_081766.1, forward strand.
TTTTTACAACTGTCATATCGAAACAGTGTATTTATACGTGTGTGTTGGGCATCATTTGGTATGTTTATAATGCCATGGAATAGCTTCCATTCACCATAAACCATGCTAAAGGTTGCATTTTTGTATGTACGAATGTTCAAGGAGTTTCTTGGTTTTGAATTGTAAATAGTTCTGACTGCAGGTCCAAAAAAACATTTGATTACAAATCATACAGTGAGACTCTTTAACTGACCTATTTATTGAATTAATATGCTTCATAACCCAGAAATGCTGTTGAAACTTTTTGAGTTGGCGTTATGTGACACACATTTTGGCTCTTTTAGTTGTGCCCCCCCCCCCCACATCAGATCACATCTGCAATGAAACAGAAGTGTTTCAGCTTTCCGCCATCTTCAAAAGGTGGTTCATTATTTTAAAAGCAAGAATCTGGTTGTTAAAGGCACCATACTAGGACTCAGTCTTGTTATATAGCATAGAGGAAGCACGATTGACGCTTTTTGAAATGGTTTTCTGTAAAGATTTATCCTCGGAGGAGTATTGAATACAGAAGTCCAGACACTGAGCGATATGAGTGTCATTAAAGAGGGTCGCCCGCTTTGTCCTGTCTGAAATCATTATTGCTTTATTATTTTTTTGTTGACTAAAGCACTTATTTCTAAACACCAAACCAACCAGCTGCGATTTTGAATCTCAAGCACAGCAAAAATCAAAGCCTTTTGATTGTAGTAAATATGACCAATGCAATTGTCATTGCTCAACAATATCTAACATTTATTGGAAAAATTAGAGTTTGTTACGTAGCCCAGTTTATTTGAAATTTAGTAGGCCTCTGTTAAAAAAAAAACAATTCCAATCCAGCAGGCTGGATAGATCTGTTAGACCTCAACAACAACGAAAAAAATCTTTTTTTTTTATTCACTATAATAACGCTCAGTTGATCTAAGCAGAGCTTCATGATAAAGTTTGAAGGAGGAACGATTTTTCTTGTGTTCATATGAATTTCCCATTGTGCATATGTGTCCGATCAACTTGATCTTCATCATCACAGCCCTTTAAAGTAATAAAACGATTCTTGCATGGCTTGATGTTTTGTTGTAACTAATGCAAATGAGCGTGATGATTGGCCACCTGTTCATGTAGCAGTTTAGGCCTTTTTTGCTTGTAGCATTTGCACTTTATTCTTAGGCTGTCATGTGTAGCTCCAAAGTGTCTCGCAGGAAGATTAAAGATTAAAAACACGGTCTGAAATTAATTTACCTCATTTCAGCTACAAAAAAGTGGCTTGCCTGATTGGCATCACTAAAATTAAATATATAGGAAATATATAGGATATAAGCATCAAAACAATTTGAACTCAACTGAAATTATATTATTTTGTTTTGAATATGACCATAGATTTCCAAGAAACTTTATATAACCATATACATATATATATTATGAGAATATATTATCAACCCAGTCCCATATTTTTTATTCATTAATTTGATCACACAACATTTATCAACTATTTACAATCGACTTGTATATACATGTTTTAAAAGGTTTTGGTTGTGTAAATGTAATGCATACAAATGGGGATTTCATATGTAAATGTTGGATGTTCAGCTCTGCTCTCTGATAAAGTGTATTTGCTGAACTTTTGCTACATGTCTATTTTGGACAGAGCGACAGTTTTTTGAATTCCTCCTGTACACCAGTCGCTTCACACAGTTTCATCAGTTGTTTGTGTTTTTTCTAGTTAGATATTCAGTATGTCATTATCAATAACACATTGCGGGTTTAATTTATTTTTTTGGAAAAGATAAATTGTTTGTTTCCCTGACAGTAAATCTTTTGGGCAACCCAATTTGGGATTACAGGAAAGTATTGTCCAGTGAAATGCACATTTCTGTAAATGAATTGTTCTACTTTCAGCTGTGCATATGGATTGAGTTTCTGGTCTGTTTGCTATCACATCAGGTGGATCGCTCGCTGTATATTCTCCGTTGTGCTTTAAAAACACTTGTACTATATTTCTGCTTTCCATGTAGACAAAAGGTTTGGTGATTTCAAGCCGTTTGAAATGTTCAAGGTTTCATGACCCTCAGCAGGCTTCTGCGGTTTTTCTTTCTTCTAACTGTGAATGAGTAATTCTCTCTGGCTTCTTTGTAAATGTGTTTTATTGTGTAGTCTTCGAGCTTTTGCCGGTTTCTCTCTTTCCTCGATTTCATAATTTTCTTTGCTGCTTTTTACCAAAGTTGTTTCAGTAGTTTACATTGAGGAGTGTCAAACAATTCATCCTGTCTGTTTGTGTAATGATGTTATCGTAAATAATAAAAGAGATATTTTTTGCACTGAAAATTGTTTTCATGGTACTTTTTTCTATTTATGGACTTTTTACTTCTCACACACATAAGATGCACATAATGTAAAAACCGTTTCATGAACGTATAGGGATGGGAATCAAAATATGCTAAATTATTTTAAAAATATCAGTATATATATATATATATATATATATACATACACATACAGTATATATATGATTTGCCTAAGCAAAATTGCATTCTAAATGTTTATATTGTCATACGAACAAATACCTAGGAGATTCACTAACTCAGAATAATCTGTGCTGTATATGCATGAATGTATCAGTCATTTAAAGCAACTGTTTTGGCCACAGGATTAAAAAATAATAATATTATATAAAACAAAATACAACAGTGATTTAGAAATGTAAGAAAATAAATGTTTAAAGTTGTAAATCTCCTTTTATTCTGTGGCGATGTAAACTCAGAAATTGCGGAAAAAGTATTTTCTCAGAGTTCCGATTTGACATTTCACAATCCTTTTTTTTTTATCTAGCAATTATGTTTATATATCACAATTCTGACTTCATTTTCAGAATCGCCAAGATAAAAAGTCGCACACCCTTTTTTTCCTAGACAGTACCTTTTCCTTTTACAAGACAATAATGCCCTACACCCTTCAAAGAACACAGGTCAAGGTCTCTGTCTTTCGAAGGAAGTAGGGTATAGGGATGATCACTTCCGTTTGGAATTTACCCCATATTTTACAGTTAAGTAAGTGTAATTCACTGTTGCAATTACAGCAGGATAGCTCTATGCGTGCATTTATTTTTGCTGTAAAGCAATCCATCCAAACGAGAATGGCGTTCCTGCACAACTGGATGCTGCAGTTTCAGGACTGCATTTCTAGGATCCTGGTGGTTTAGTTTGTAGTAAAGTTTGTACATGTTGTTAAAGATAATTTAATCTGAGATTTTTTATTTATAAATGCATAAGATGTGTAATACCTGCTTTGAGTTCATTTTAAATTTAAATGAATTTACACAAAATATAAATGAAAATATGTATGGGTGTGGTGTTAGCGCAGTGGATAAGATGCATGCCTGTGGTGTGAGAGACCCAGGTTCAAATCCACTTTGAAACGCCAGTGTGTCCCTGAGCAAGACACTTAACCCCTAGTTGCTCCACAGGCATGCGACCTCTGACATATATAGCAATTGTAAGTCGCTTTGGATAAAAGCGTCAGCTAAATGAATAAATGTAAATGTATTTCAGTCTCTGAAAAACTGGAGAACCTTACCTTAAGTCTTAGTTTTTTAAAATATACTATATATTGATTAGCCCCCTTAAGTTTAACTAATTAGCTCATTATCAATTATAATACAGATGGAATCAAATGAAATCAGCATTTGCAGTCACTAAATTAAAGCCAGATATTTAAAAGTTTGTAGAGAGGCAAGGCACAAGACTAAAGAATGATTCACGGATGTATATACAGAATGAATAAGGTTTGGGTTGGTAGGATGTTGATGTACTTGCCAAGTTGCTTATAATCAGTAGAATGTATGTTGGGGAACCATCAAACAAAGTGATAGCATATATTTAGCAGAATACATTACTATTACTTTACTATTACATTACTTACACATTACTAATGCTCTAATGACTGCTAGTTGACATATAAACACAGAGTCACCTATCAACAGTTGTCTTAAAGGTCCCATCAAAATAATTAAATTGATATTACAATAAATATAGTTCAAAGCAAATGTGTACACATTCATCTGATCTGATGTTATGGCTGTTTGAGAAAAAAAATAGTATAATTATTTATAAGCTGTCTTTGTCTGCTTTAGGTACAGTGAAGTTACTGCACTGAAAGCAGAAAAAGAGCACTTATAAGACCACAAAGCATTTTGGAAGGTTTTCATACAGTTTTTGTATTTGTTATTTTACAGTAAAAACACTAATAAAATGTACTAATGTAACAAGGCTGACGAGACATGTGGATCTATATGCAAAGCTTTATTCTTAAACATGTCAAAACAGGCGAGGGTCAAACAGTGGCAAACATATTGAGGGCAAGACAGAAGAGTAATCCAAAACGGGCATGGTCGATCGGTGGCTAACAATATCTTGAGGGTGAAGCAAACGGGAAATTCCAGATAACAGCACCCCAATCTTTTCCTGCAACCCCTCTCATTAAATGTCATAATTAACTACATTTCTTTAAATTATAATATGTGTGCACTTGTAGTCCAATCTATGTGGAAAGTCAGTTTATCATCAAACCACATTCCCAAATATTTAAATTTAGATACTTTTTCTAATGTAGACCCATATAGTTTAAGATGCTTATTTTCTAAAATTTTCCTCCTGGTAAATATCTGGTAATATGTTTTGGATAATGAAAATGTGATCCCCCATTCTAAAGACCACCTTTCTACTATCTCCATTGTTTCTTGAATTCTATCCGAATTAAAAGATAATTTTGTGTCCTTTTACACATTATTCCATCATCAGCATATAAAGCCATATTAATTCCTGGAGACACTTCTTCAAACACATAATTAATCATAATGTTAAATATAATAAAGGGCTTATCACACTCCCTTGAGGTGTCCCATCGGTGACAATTCATTTCCCACCCAAACCTGAATTGTTCTAGCTAACAAAAAACTTAAGACCCTGTTACAAGTTTTATCTTATTTGCAACCATTTTCCCCATTATTTTACAAAAATTAGATGCAAGTGCTATTGGTCTGTAATTCCCAGCTATTGATGCATTTTTTCCTAGCTTGGTAATACTATTGGTATTATTATTGCATGTTTCCATGATCTTGGTAGCCTCCCCTGTATCCATGTTGAAAGATTAGGGCCTTTTGCACTGCTTTAGTTCCAGAATTAATTGTACAGTACTAAAGTACTGGGACAATTTTGCACGAACTGTTTCCTAGAACCATTTAAAGGGTTGCATTTGCACAGAGAGTGTGTATTAGGACGTGAGGTAAACCGGTCGACAGCAAGGTCATTTGTGCGCGGCTTTCAACAACTTTATCAAAGAAGAACAACGTCAACAACAGGAGGATGGAGGACACTGTGATCGGAGCTGTGTTTTTGTTGCGTCTTGCGGGTTTCACAATAATGGTCATGGAATGTCAACGTATATACGTAAAGCGATTGAAAGAATGGAAAAGAGGACTAAGAATCTCCAACGACAACTGGCACTGCTACATTTGCTGCCTGCACTTCAGCATCCGTATATTTAACGCTGTTTGTCATACTTGTGAAATAAGTTGGCAAAATGTTTACAGTATGTTACACAGCATTGTAAATAATGGCAGGTGGGGACGTTTTAGAACGCGTTTGGCCAATGTCTACGTAGGTCATGGTTAGACCCTTTTACAGAGTAGGAGCTAATTTAATTCTCGAAAAAGGCATGTCAGAATTAAAAATCACATCGCAGGAAAATGCCCAAAAGTGGGTAGTTCCACAATTAGTTCTGGTACTATGAAAAGGTTCCTGTGGTGCGAAAGGCATTTACATTGTGACATCAAATAAAATAAAAAATGGGCAAAAAGGCAGGAGCTACATGCTGAAGCCACGCCCACCTAGCGTGACGGCAGTCTCAGCAGCGGCAATCCACCTGTCACTCAAATGGCCACGCCCTTAATTATGCAGAACTTTAAGTCTTAAACGGATGAGTTATAAAAAAATAAAAATAAAATCACCCCCCTCACAGTTGTCATGAAGGGCAAAATTTGCTATTTACAATGGCCTCAGATGCAATCAACTGAAACGGTTTACAAAATGGCCCATGTAATTAGCCCATTAGGTCAGCATTACGCCAGTGCATCATGGGCTCTCCAGGGGAGAGGTCCTATCATGTCATCATAAGGTTACACTATCATTGGCTCTCCATGGGGTGTTAGTGTATTGTTTGTAGCACATCTGTTACCAGGTCTAGTCTCACAGACAGTACCTTGGGTTAAAATTGTTTGAAAGATGACATGCTAACATCACTGCTGAAGAACTGCTACACTGCTACCTTCAATAAATTCTTATTAAATAACTCCTGTACTGCTTTAAGAATACTATCATCTGCATGTTTGATCATATTATAGCATATTTTATCTTTTCCTGGAGCTGATTGCTTAAATTGACATAATACTCTTTTAAGTTCCCATATCTCAAAATCCACATCTAATACTCATGTCCCATAAGGTTTTCTATTATAAATACATTGATGTTGCATTAAAATGTCCTGTCTTTTCCTTCTATAATTCTCATCAAGATTTTCTTTACTATGTGCCTTTTGAAATGTTTCGACTAATATTTCTGCCTTTTCCTTTTCTGTGATAGCTGTTACTCCTTATCCTGTTAATATCGGAATATTCCTAGTTTTATATATCCCAATCATCTTCTTTAACATACCCCATACCTCACCCAATTCAGTTTCTTTTACCTATGGAAGAACAATACTCTTGCCAGTATTTCTTTTTTGCCTTTTTGATTTTCCTCCTAGCCTGAGCTCTTTCTTTCTGATATTCTAATACTGCCTTTATAATCAATGTTCTTTTTAGGATTCTAAAAGCTTTATTTAAATTTTTAACAGCATTAGAACATTCCACCATGGAACAACTTTATCCCTTCGTTTTTTTCTTTTTCTTTTTTCTCCCAATCTGCTTTCTCAAATTTCAATCTTTGCTGTTGAAATACCATATCCCTTTGTACTTCCACTCCTACTGTAATAATTATTGGATAGTGATAACTCCCAATTGTCGATTGTTCTAGTACTTTCCATTGACATTTAACTGCTATATTTGCTGACATTAATGTTAGATCTATGCACGATTTAGATTTATCCCTTATATTGAACCTTGTTCCACTCCCATCATTTATGCACACTAAAAAAATATGTACCATTTTTATCTGGTGTTTGAACTTCCCCATGTAAGATTATGTGCATTAAAATCACCACACCATACTATACCTTCTACTACTCCAAATTTTGCATAATTATAACAAGGATAACGGTCCACAGGGATTAAAATAATTGTTCGTTTTCCCATCAAAGTCCAAACCTCTACCTTAATGCTTTCATCTTGTGAATATATATTTACTTTCCTATGTGCCACCCCTTTCTTCACAGATATTGCACAACCCCCACCAGCTGTTTGTGTTCTATCTTTCCTAATGGATACATACCCTGGAATGACAAAGTCCATCTATGGTTTAAGCCAAGTCTCCTGAACATCTGGGAGATTTATTAACTCATGGATCATTCTTTTGAACTCTTGGACATTCGCAGATAAACTCCTAGTATTCCATTGTACGATCCTACAGGGCATCTTATTTGTTTAGCCTTTGCTTGCATGTTTATATCACGTTTATAATGGGGTTTAATGTTTATGTCTTGTCGCGTAACATTTCCATCACACGCTTGAGGTATTTGGCCAATCACAACGCACTGGATAGCCGGCCAATCACAGCACACCTTGCTTTTCAGACTGATGAGCTTTGTAAAAATTGACGGTACAGTATGTGGAAAGTAATGTGTTTTTTTTTTAACCCTAAACTGCATAAACACTTTTCATTAAACCAAATACAGAAAATAATGTTCTTTTTAGCAGCATCATATGACCCATTTAATTAAATCATGACCACAAATTAAGAACATCATAATAATCAATAAAACTAGAAATCGGGAATTAACGTTTATTATTATTTCTTAGCAGTTCTCACATTGGCTATGTAAACTTTGCATCATTTTAAGGTTATAAAATAAAACTTATTTGAAAATCGTCGAAGTTACTCACTCTCTGATTGCTCTCCGTGTCGTCCATCTTTAGTGGTCCAAATCAGTAGGTGGCGCTGTTACAAAAGACTTTAAAAAATGTCATAAAGAAAAAAAAGATATTCCTCCGTTTTGAATCGTAAACAATACTGACAGGCCTTCAGCCTACTATTGAGCACTAAACTCTTGGTCATTATCCAGCATGCTGGATCTCAGGGTCAAGCTTTATGGCTCTTTTCTGTATCAGCAGCAGTGTTGGGGAGTAACTATTCAAGCCAAGTCTTCCACATGTGGAGTAAATACAGAGAATTGATATTGCGTTACTTTCAGACCCTTGGTACAAAAAGATAACACTAACAGAACATTACAGATAAAACATAAAATACAACTATACAAATAAGGTCATATAAAAACATAGATAAGTAAAGCAGCACAAGGTACATGGCAGATAGTACATGCAAACCAGTGAAGTAAACAAACAGTGCAGATATAATGATTGTAGTGTAAAATAGCTTATTCAGTCTGATTAAAGTGACAAAAATCTCAGACAGCAGTTCTTTACATAAAAACAGTATCAGTAAACTATTTCTTATGATTTTAAATCTGCATTGAACTTCAGATCGATCTCAAAGTAAAAGGTGGTACTAAAGTCTGATTGTGTGGTGGATGTGTTCAAATTCGATCATCTTAATTCTAGTCATGAAGGATTTTGAAAGTCTGACAGTGTTGAGCACTACTGTAAGGCTAACACTGCATGGTGTAAATGTTAGAAAATGATTAACAGTTGAAAATAAACATTTATTAGACATTTAGAAAAGTAATCAAAAAGTAAAAGTAATCATTAAAGTAATTAAAAAAGTTACACTACTATTACATTTTAAATAGGGTAACTTGTAATCTGTAACCTATTACATTTCCAAAGTAACCTTCCCAACACTGATCAGCAGTACACTCACATGCAGTCAGAAGTGGCATTTCTCAGTGCACTCACAGGATACACACACGAGCTTCTGATCGAGGACAGCAGTGGAAATGAAGGGGTATTTGGGCTTTTTTCTGCTGATCGCTGCCCTCACGGCCTACATGTGGAGAGATACGTTTGATCCAGGTCAAGACAAAAGCTTTTTGCTGTTATTATGTTAATTTTATTATCAAATGCCATATTCTAGTCCTTAAATTGCAACATGACTAATATAAACATTTCATATAGTAGCCTACTTTGTGGAATCCTAAAAAAAAAAGTTTTTTTTTTAAGTGGTAACACTTTACAGTAAGGTTCATTAGTTAACGTTATTTAACTACTTTAGTTACATACAATAACAATATTTCTACAGCATTTATTAATCTTAGTTAATGTTGATTGATTCCAACATTAACTACTGCATTATTCAAATCAAAAGTTGTGCTTGTTAACATTAGTTAATGCACTGTGAACTAACGTGAACAATGAACATCTGTATTTTCATTAACTAACATTAACAAAGATGAATAAATACATGTCAAGTCACGTCACCTTTATTTATATAGCGCTTTAAACAAAATACATTGCGTTAAAGCAACTAAACAACATTCATTAGGAAAACAGTGTGTCAATAATGCAAAATGATAGTTAAAGGCAGTTCATCATTGAATTCAGTGATGTCATCTCTGTTCAGTTAAATAGTGTCTGTGCATTTATTTGCAATCAAGTCAACGATATCGCTGTAGATGAAGTGACCCCAACTAAGCAAGCCAGAGGCGACAGCGGAAAGGAACATGTACAATGTATTGTTCATTGCTTGTCCATGTCAGTTAATTAACTAACATTAACTAATGGCAGAGGTGGAAAGTAATGAATAACATTTACTCGCGTTACTGTAATTGAGTAGCTTTTTGTGTACTTCTACTTTTTAGTTTTTAAAACTTCCAATTTTACTTTTACTTAAATATTTTGTTTTAAGTATTGTACTTCACTGCATTTTAAAACGCATTTTAAAATTGACAAATATTCAATTACGGAGTAAAAATAAATAGATATCTCCCTGTAAACTACTGCAGTAAACAATGGGCAGGAGAGCAAATTGGCGCTAAAATCACAAGAAAGATAGATGCAGAAAGAGTTACTCCACCCAAATTTTTTTGTCATTAATCACTGTCGTTTCAAACCCATAAAAGCTTTGATACGGTCTTCATTTTGACAAGCATTTTTAATTTAGTCAAAGTCTTTATCTTGAGACAAAAATGCTTAACAGTCTTAGTCACATTTTAGTCTTTCATTGTTTTCGTTTTTTTGTGTTTTAGTCGATGAAAAGTCATTGCATTTTTGTCAACTTTTAGTCATTATTTTAGTCAAACTGCAGTTACAAACATTTATTTTGGTAGCTATTTTATATGTAGGTTTCAAACAAAAATTGTCATTAATTCTTCTCTCTTTAGACCGAATCATTAAGCTTATGAGAAATTTGAATCAAGGATTGAATTTGGAAAAACTTAAAATGACAATTTTCATTTTTTGGGTGAACTATCCCTTTAAACAAGAGCAACTTAAAAATGATAGTTGTTCATATATATATATATATATATATATATATATATATATATATATATATATATATATATAATATTTTTTGAAAAAGCACAATAAGACGTATATGAAATATCTTTTGCTGGTTAACATTAAAGACATGGATAGGTACTTAATAGGAATGCTATCCCTTTAAGGTGGAAGGCATGAATGTAATACTGACACATGTTCAGTTTTTTACCCACCTGTTCACCTTCACTTAATCCATAGCTGTATTTTCGTGAGATACTCTATAGGATGTATTTTAAATGTCTGGTAGTCCTCAAATAACATTATAATAGTCCCATATCGTCCCGTTAACTAAAATGCAGCATAAATTCGTCATAGTTTTTATCATCGGATATTTAGCTTGTCAACGTCTCGTTCTAGTCATAGAAAAAATGCTCGTTAACGAATATTCTTTGCCTTGTCCTCATTGACAAAATTAAAACTGCTTCGTTTGTCTTCGGAAAACAATTTAAGATATTTTGGATGAAAACCGGGAGGCTTGTTACTGTCCCATAGACTGCCAAGTAAATTACACCTCCAGAAAAGGTCCAGAAAAGTATGACAGACAAGGTCAGAATAGTCCATCTGTCATCAGAGATTCAATCTGAATTTTTTTTCAAAATTCAGGCGATGAGAATACTTTTTGTACGAATTCATCTATGTGTCTCTCCGCATCACCGTAGCGCCATTTTGGAGAATATGAGCTCAGGCAGCTTACACTTTTCTGTTTCAGCAACAACACAAGGATACATTTTCTGTGTATTTAAGCTTTGATTTGATTGAAAACAGCACATCTGTGCAGTGTGGCTTACACAGAAGAGCGTACTCTGCTTTCGTTCAGTGGATGTTTTTCAAAATGACGCTACGGTGATGCAGAGAGACACCGAGCAGACGAATTGTTGAATAAAGTCGTTATTTTTTGTTTTCGCATACAAAAACTATTCTCGTCACTTCTTAAAATTCAGATTGAACCACTGATGGCAGATGGACTATTCTGACGATGTCTTGCATACTTTTCTACAGCGGTTCTCAATTCCAGTTCTCGCGGCCCCCTGCTCTGCACATTTGTTATGTCTTTCTTTGTTAACACACCGAATTGCGATAATCAGCTCGTTAGAAGTAAGCTCAGTGCATGAACTGTGTTCCGATTGACATGGTCTCAGTGTTCATTGCTCCCTACTCCCTGAGCAGGGGAAATCTGTTGAAGTTTACCTCACTTCGAAACATTCATTCACGGATTTGCGCTGCGCAACGTCTTCACACACAGACAAGTGTGACATCATATACCTCGGTAAATAAACACAATTTAGATTCATGTCTCACAACTTTGAATGGAGCATATACGTTCGCTTGAAACTGGAATCATGGCGGAATACGTTCTTACGTTCGAATAGAACAAAAGTCTGAATTGATAAGAGAGACATACAAAATGTGCAGAGCAGGGGGCCGCGAGCACTGGAATTAAGAACCGCTGCTTTTCTGGACCTTGACTGTGCAATTTACTCCCGGTTTTCATCCAAAATATCTTAAATTGTGTTCTGAAGATGAACAAAGCTTTTATGGGTTTGGAACGACATAAGTGATTAATGACAAAATATTTATTTTGGGGTGGAGTATTCCTTTAAGCCGCGGTTACACTAGACTTTGAGCATGCAAAATTAAATCAAGCAGTGGTCTATTTAAGTGATTACAATCAGTCACAAGTATATTTAATCAAGTACACACGAGCACAGGTACAAATCTCATGCAATAAAAAAAAAAAAAATTGAGAAAACTGTTTCCCTTGCCCCACATGGAAAAAAACCTATATAAACATATATGTTTCAATATATGTGACATATATAAAATTGGCCGGTTTCCTATATTATATGTTCATATATGTACATATATGCACACATATATATGTACACATATATATGTGCATACATATACAGTACAGACCAAAAGTTTGGACACATCTTCTCATTCAAAGAGTTTTCTTTATTTTCATGACTATGAAAATTGTAGAGTCACACTGAAGGCATCAAGGGCTATTTGAGCAAGAAGGAGAGTGATGGGGTGCTGCGCCAGATGACCTGGCCTCCACAGTCACCGGACCTGAACCCAATCCAGATGGTTTAGGGGTGAGCTGGACCGCAGACAGAAGACAAAAGGGCCAACAAGTGCTAAGCATCTCTCGGGGAACTCCTTCAAGACTGTTGGAAGACCATTTCAGGTGACTACCTCTTGAAGCTCATCAAGAGAATGCCAAGAGTGTGCAAAGCAGTAATCAACGCAAAAGGTGGCTACTTTGAAGAACCTACAATATGACATATTTTCAGTTGTTTCACACTTTTTTGTTATGAATATAATTCCACATGTGTTAATTCATAGTTTTGATGCCTTCAGTGTGAATCTACAATTTTCATAGTCATGAAAATAAAGAAAACTCTTTGAATGAGAAGGTGTGTCCAAACTTTTGGTCTGTACTGTACCTATATAGGTACATATATGCACGTATATATGCACCTATATGTTCACCTATAATAGTAAAATTAAAATCCATAGCTGCTAGGCAACATAAATAAAAGTCCAAAATGTAGAAATATACATTATTTATTTACTCAAGATCAATCAAATTGTACAAAACAAAAAATATGAGCTGGGCATCATGTATGACAGTCAAAAATGAGATATGAGCTACAAAAATGACCAGATCCTGCCATTAGCTTTATAGAAGACATATCTTGTATGTATAGGGCTTATATGTGGATATGAAGAAGCAATACAGGAGACCTTTATTTCCTGTATATGCACATATATGCACCTCAGTTTTGCCTATATGTGGCATATATACGCATATATGCAGCATATATATTATCATATATGTGCATATATGCAGCATATATGTGCATATACACTGCATATAGGTTTCATATATGCGCATATATCCACATATAGATTCTTTCCATGTGGGACTGCAAACCTAGCCGCTTCTCTTTTTATGTGATTTTTGTAATCTTTTAAAGTTGTGTTGTATAAAACAGGATGATGCAACACTGCTAAAATTAGCAATTCCTCCATTTCTGTACAGAGAGTTCACTTTGTGATGTTTTGATCTTCGTTGGTCACAAACATTCACGTGATGTGAATTCACAGGTCAAAGTTAAGCCAACCTGAACTTTGCTATTGCGCATGCATATGAATGGAAGTCAATGGAACAAAAAGTCTATTGCAGGGGTGTCCCAAACCCAATTCCTGGAGGGCCAGAGCCCTGCAGAGCTTTGTCCAACCCTGCTTCAACACATATACAATGTAATAAGCCTGAAAGACTTGATTACGTGTGACTTGGATCAGGTGTGTTGAATAAGGGTTGAATCAACTATGCTGTACTTGCATTGTTGCATTGGTGGTTAAAATTAACCTTTGACAGTTTAGCAAAAGGTTTTGCACAAATTACCCAAAAAGACAGTGGTGCAGGGTGTGCGATATATACTGTATATAGTCTGCGATTAAAATCGTAATTATTGTTTTAATGATGCGCGATTTGACATTATCAGTATTTTTCCTTAAACCAAAACCTACAGAGTGCTGTGAGGTCTAGTAGATTAGACTAGTGCACGTGCACATTTAGACTGTGTTTTTCACCGCATGATTCAGTCTGTTTAAATGTTTTAGAATGATTACAAAATTGAAGATATAGGGGTGGAAAATTAATATATTTATATAATTTCATGTAGTAAATAAATATCACAAGAAGAGTCCCGTATTTCTCAAAAAATCAGCATGATTACATAAAGATTATGTTTTTTTACAACAGTTCAATAAACAAGAATTAAGAGACTTGCGTTTTAGACACCATATCACCAGTTTTTGCTTTATTTACTTGAGTAGATTTTTAAACAGGTACTTTTACTTGTACTTAAGTAAAATTTCATTAATGTAATGGTACTTTTACTTGAGTATGATATTTTCATACTTTACTTACCACCTCTGACTAATGGATCCTTATTGTAAAGAGTTACTTTAAAAGCTAATTGTTTCAGCAGTTCCTTGAATTTTCTGAAGACAACTATATTTTTTAGACTGCTTTAACAGCTTTGCTTCCAAATTTAACTCAAAATACAAAGTGTTTGCAAGCAGTTCACTAGAACTTTAATCAAATAAACTCTAATGGTTGGCAGACTCTTTCATTAGGGTTATGTAACTTATGGTTTGTTCATGTCAATGTAACCTTGGTTAAAATGCATGTGCTGATGATCTACAGATCTAAGGGTACGTTTTAACTTTGTTTAAGCCTCACGTTTGAAATAAAAAATAAAATAAAAACTATTTTCTTAATTTTAAAACTAAGTTTTATTCAGCAAAATATGCAATAAAAATCAAAATATGCAATTTTTGTACAGGTATTTATGTAGCCAAAAAGTAAGATGAAGTTCTGATGGCATGTAATGTAAATCTCTGAGATTTTTCTAACAGTATAGTAGATGCATACATATTATTATTATTATCAATATTATTATTATTAATATAAACATCAGTTGCCACTCTATATCTGCCAATAATACATCTTAGAAAATTAAACATTTAAATATCATCTTAATGATCAAAACATTTAATGCAATACAATGATGATTGAAAGATGAACAAATAAATGTTCCTTAAAAGCCTGAAAATCATATTTGAGACTCAAATTTGAGCATGATTTAAAAAAAAAAAAAATAACGTATGGATGATCAAGTAAACCTAAGTCGCTCCAGTCCAGTACAGTAAGTGTTCATCTTGAAATATTACAAAAAATATGAAAGATATTCATATATTTACTTAATTAAAATCCGTAAAGATTTGACAGCAAAAAACATGCGAAGCACATGTTTTGATCATGTTGATCATTTAGGGGGCCTCAGAGATTTGAGCATCAAATATAGGCTTTATAGTTAAGATTGCTTCTAGCTTTTATATTTTGACCTTTATGGGAGTTTTTCAGTGATAAAGTGGTGGCTGGTTAAAGTTACCTGAAAAGCAATGGGATGTCCTGAAGTGTGTTCCTGCACATAGAGTCTGTTCGGGGGGCCCGAGTGCTGATCACAGGGGCCAGTTCAGGGATTGGGGAGCAGATGGCCTACCATTATGCAAAGTTTGGAGCTCAGATTGTCATCACTGCCAGACGAGAAAATGCTTTAAAAACGGTCAGTTGTTTTGTCCCAGACCAGTTTTTAAACAATGGTTTAAAATAGCTTTCAAAAACATATGTATGGCAAATAACACAGAATTCTAAAAGTCCTCAGCTTTGACAGCCTCTATGTAAGAGGAGCAATAATACAATGATTTTACATGGAAGTAAAAACTAAGGAAGTGAACAATAGAGATTTACAGAAATCATGCGCTGTCTGCGTCTGTCCCGTGGATGTTCAGGTGGTGCAGAAGTGTGTGAAACTGGGCGCTCAGAAGGCGATGTATGTGACTGGAGACATGTCTGTCCACGACGACCCTGAGAGAGTCTTCAAATACGCTGTGGAAAAACTGGGTGAGAAGTGATTGCATCACACATTGCATGTGAAATACATAAGCTATTTGGAATAATTAAGATTATTTTCAATGTTTTTAAAAGAAGTTTCTTCTGCTCTCCAAAGCTGCATTTACTGATTTAAAATACACATTGCTCCCAAAATCCTGACGTTCAGGGACGTCCATTGTGTTGTCCAGAAAATGTATCAAAAATAAAAATCTAAGACTATTATTTCATTAAATAAATATGAGCACTGCACGTTTCAAAGTCAAAACACTGCACGGGTGCTTTTATATGAATGTATCTCTGAAGGGAACCAACTATCTTCAGAAAAGTTTCTATGACATTTTCTTTTCATCTCTACTATAATGCCTGATAATGTAGTATTTATAACGAATTAGCATTTTCAGTAAGGCTTTCTGCTGTGAATGCGAATATCCACCCATGTTTTTACACAGCAAACACAGTTGTAAATATGTAAAAAAGCTAATCTAAACAGTTACGACAGTAATACATAAAAATGGTTGATGTTTATCATTTCATAAGATCTTTTTGTTTTAGTGAACTGTAAATCATGTCATTTTGCGGTTTAATACTGTATAGTCATTGCCCTGCCCTCACGCAGTTTATTTGTGCAGCTCTTAAAAGGTGTCATTAAATTCCCTATACTGATTCTTAAAAATTCTGCAGTACATAATTAAATACAGTTCCTCTCTTGATATTTGTGTTTTGACAATGATTTGATTGACATTTCAACTCCTATCCAATTTTCGATTTTTTTTATTTTATTTTTATTTATTTTTTACTTGGGCTAGTTAATTTTATTTTGAGCTACCAAAATCTGAAGCGTGCCGTCCTGAAGGGCTGCCAGGGATTTTGAGATTTTGTGTGCCCTGATACAATGAAAGTAGTAATATTGTGAAATATTTTTACAATTTTAAATAACCGTATTCTATTATAATATATAATAAAATGTGAATGCTGTGATCAAAGCTGAATTTTTAGCATCATTACTACAGTCTTCAGTGTCACATGATCCTTCAGAAATCATTCTAATGATTTTTCATCAAATAAATACAGCCTTGGTGAGAGAAGAAACATCTTTCAAAAAAAAAAAAAAAAAAAAAAATCATAATTCTTCCCAACTTTGCCGAATGTATTCAGCATGATACTACCGATATCCGTCCTGCAGGGGGGCTGGACTTTCTAGTGCTGAATCATGTTGGAGAAGTCAATATTGAACTCTGGAATGGAGACGCAGATTTTGTCAGGTCACTCATGCAGGTCAAACACAGGATTTTGTTGCTGCAGTGTTGCAATTTTGTTGCATTTTCTTTCCACACTGATCTCTCACTTGTTGCAGGTGAATTTTGTGAGTTTTTTGCAAATGGCCGCAGCAGGTCTTCCTGTTCTGGAAACGTCTGGTGGATCCATCATTGTAGTGTCTTCTTTGGCAGGTGAGTCTTTAACTTTGATGTCCAGTTGTCCATTGTCCAGTTAATATTAATCTAAATATTTCCGCCGGAACTGAAAAAGTTAAAAGCACTTTTGCCTCTTTTCCTCCCTGATTCAGGTAAGCTGGCGAGTCCATTTGTGGCTCCATATGCCTCGACCAAGTTTGCTTTGAACGGATTCTTCGGAGCGCTGCAGAATGAACTGGCAATCAAGAAGAGCAACGTTTCCATTTCCATCTTGATAATCGGACTGGTAGACACAGAAGCAGCAATGAATAAGATCAGGTTGGTTTTCTGTTTTGACACTCCACTGCAGACAAAAATTAGGACTTTTTTATGTTTGGAATATCAGAAATGCTTTATTCAGGCAAAGTAATAACTAATTTTATTTTTATTTTTTATTATTTTTTTAAATGCAAATGTTTAAATGTTTTTTTTTTTTTTTTGCCTAACATGAGTTCCCTGGGTATCGAACCCCACAGCCTTTTGCGCTGCTTACACAATGCTCTACTGAGTCACAGGAACATACTAAAATGTTAGTATGTTACGTAACAATTTTTTCAAGCAAATTATATAATAATTACAGCTTTTTTCTTTCTTTTTTTTAAATCAGCATTTCTATCAAACAGCAAAGCCATGTAGATGTTTATAAGCAACTGAAAAAAGCACAAATGTCAGGGCTGAGAAACCTTTTGTTAGAATTTGTTTAGGGTTAGGTGGGTTTTTTCATATATGCAGCCGCCTAATCCGCTTGCCTTTGACTCAATGTTACAGTTATTAGGCGGCTGCATATATGAAAATAAAACACCTAACCCTAAAGAAATTCTAACAAAAGGTTTCTCAGCTGTTTTCTGTAGTATTAGGTGTCCTTAATAACATTCTAAAAGTTTACTAAAGTTTGACCACTAGAAAGGTGTAATTTTCAAGATGGTGTCCAAGATGGGCAGGGAGCCTTAAAATATCCTAACTCCTTCATTATTTGACTTAGTCAAGTAATGTTTGTGTCTAACCCCATGTTTTCTGGGTCTATGAATCCATTGGACTTGTCTAAATTGCACTGACATTAATTACATACTTATGGAATACATGATTTTGTGAGAATACTGTAAGGTTTTATCATTGTTTGGGGTGAACCAGAGATATAAACAATTTAGCCTATGTCATGTAACTCCTACTCAGTACGTGTTTTTTTGCTAAAACACAGACTTTATATTCAATGTAAAAGTTATGGCACCCAAAAGTAACTTAAATTGGAGTTGTATAAACAACCCTGTATTAGCCCGAACAGAGGGCTGTGTGTGAAACCTCTAAAATGGTCACTCATCTCAATTTTAATAAGGTAATGCATATGTAATGTATCCTCCATAGATGTTTTTGAGTATAAAGGTGGCATTATACTAAACCCAACAAAACTAAATTCACAATTTTCAGTAATTCAGAAGATGGTAGAAGAGAATACTGACATTTGATATTGCTTGACTCATTGTAATGTTGTTGGCAGCACAGTGTATACCAGTTTGCTCAAACAAAATTCATCCTTGACTACTTAAAAAAAAGAAAAGTTCTTTATTTTTTTTGTAATTGAATTCAAAAAAGTTAACTTTTGTATTTTCTAGATTCATTGCACACAAACAGAAATATTTAAAGAGTTTTTTGTTTTAATTCTGTTTGTTACGACTTACAGCTTAGGAAAAAAAATCAGTATCCGCCTAGGCTAGTTCAGAACATGCAACCACAATTATGGGAAAGACTAACGACTTGACAGTTGTCCAGAAGACAATCATCAACATCCTCCACAAGGAGGGTAAGCCTCAGAAGGTCATTGCTGAAAGGGCTGGCTGTTCACAGAGTGCTGTATCAAAATATATTTATAGAAAGTTGACTGGAAGGAAAAAGTGTGGTAGGAAAAGGTGCACAAGCAGCAGGGATGACCATAGCCTTGGGAAGATTGATAGGAAAATCAGATTCAAGAACTTGGGAGAGCTTCACAAGGAGTGGACTGAAGCTGGAGTCAACGCATCAAGAGTCATCACGCTCAGACTTCTTCAGGAAATGGGCTACAGCTGTCACATTCCTAGAACCAAGCCTCTCCTGAATCAGAAACAACATCAGAAGCACTTTTCTCCTTACCTGGGATAAGGAAAAAAAGAACTGGACTGTTGCTCAGTGGTCCACAGTCCTCTTTTCAGATGAAAGCAAATTTTGCATTTCATTTGGAAATCAAGGTCTGGAGGAAGACTGGAGAGGCACAGAATCCAAAGTCCAGTGTGAAGTTTCCGAAGTCAGTGATGATTTTAGTGACGTCTGCTGGTGTTGGTTCATTTTGTTTTATCAAGTCCAAAATCAATGCAGCCATCTACCAGGAGATTTTGGAGCAAATTATGCTTCCATCTGCTGACAAGCTTAATGGAGATGCTGATTTAATTTTGCAGCAGGAATTTAGCACCTGCCCACAGTGCCAAAACCACTTCCAAGTGGTTTGCTGACCATGATATTACTGTGCTTGATTGCCCAGTCTACTCACCTGACCTGAACCTCACAGAGAATCTATGGGGTATTGTGAAGAGGAAGATAAGTAACATCTGACAAACAATACAGAGGAGCTGAAGACCGCTATCAAAGCGACCTGCAGTGCCACAGACAGTAATTGCAAAAGGAGCCCCAACCAAGTATTGAGTGCATTATTAAACCTACTTTGGAGATCTTGAACATTTCTGTTTTGTAAATATTTTTTTTTGTAATAGATTGATCTTTGAGAAAATATTCAAATTTTTTGAGATACTGAAGCTGTAAGTCGTAACCATCAGAACTCAAACAAAAAACTCTTTAAATATTTCAGTGTTTGTGCAATGAATGTAGAATATAAAAAGTTTGCTTTTTTAAATTAAATTCCAAAAAAATAAAGAACTTTTCCATGTACCTGTACTTAAGGAAATTGTACTTATTTTCCCCATAAATATGCTTGTAACCAATTGCTTTAATATATAATTGGATTTGTAATCACTTATCTATCATGCAAATATGATAATTAGAATATTACATGGCAAAAACATGTATCAGGCACTAATATTTCTGGTCTATGAGGAATACAAAGGAGTACTGGTCATTTTAAGGACCTGGCGGCTGCCATTTTGCCTTTCTTGCAGTCAAACTTTGGTAAACTTTAAGTTTGTTTTTAAGTACATTTGATACTACTGTAAACCACTGAGAAACCTTTTGTTAGAATTTTTTTGGGGTCAAGACATATTTGCAGCTGACTAGATACATTTGCAGCTTTTATTAATCACGGTCAGAAACAGACAAGATCAATCAGCAGCGTCAGGGATAGCCTAATACAGATAATCCAGAGACATAGACGTCTTCCAGGCAGAGGTCGGGGCAGGCAGCAATCAGCATAAACAGTTGAAAAACAAGAGCAATGGTCAAAGGGGCAGGCGGCAGAAAATAACAGTCCGTACAAACAATCCAAGATAATACACGACAGGAACAAACACAAGGAAACCGCTCTGAAATGTCAGACTGGGCTAAACAAGACCTCGCAATCACTGAGAGTCCAAACACCATATAGGTGAGTGGTAATGAGGAGCACTTGGTCCTGAGAATCCTGAGTGGAGTGCCCTCTACTGGAGTTCATGTGCACTCCAGCGGACCATCTTGACAATAAAATGCAAATTAACATGCAATTTGCATCTTAAAAAAAATAAAGATAAAAATACATCCATTGATCTGTTAATAATAATAAAGTCTATTAATATTATTATGAGCAAACATGAACTGACAATGAACATTTGTATTTTTATTAACTAATGTTAACAAACAAAGTGTTTTGTCCATATCTTTCGAGGACTAGTTGCGGTTCAAATATAATCAATGTTCCGTTCTATTCTGTGCATCACTCAAGATATTTCTAGGAAGCAGTTTATGAATTAATTTGCAGTTTGTCCTCAGTCTCATTTATCTTGTTACCTTGGTGATCTATTATAGTGGACAGAACAGTGTGCTAAACATAACTATCAACACCAGACGCCACTCATTTTCTTCTGGATCATGATTCATCGTTCAAGCAACTTCACACACACTGACACAACCGACTGACTGTAAAGGAACATGTCTGGGCCATAGTTTTCTTTTTTTAAAATATTGCCTATATGACAATTAAGCACATTTTACCTGTCAGTTTGTCATACAGTCAATATGGTTTTTAAATGCATCATAGTAGTAATTGGCTGAATCACCCATAACTGTATTCTCTATGAAATCCCACTGCAGAGGATTCAGCACGATGACCGCCTATCCTGCCAGTGAAGCTGCTCTGAACATCATCAAAGCCGGGGCGACCCGTCAGAAAGAGGCCTACTACCCCTGGTTCCACTACTTCACCTGCCTGATCAATAACATCTTCCCCTTCGGGAAGGATATTCTGCTGTCAAGCCTAGAATAAGGACTAAATCATCTGCATAGTTCAGACATTAAAGCAACTGTATGTAAGGTTTTTACCTTGAAATATCAAAATCATTCCAAACGTCTGTAAGTTGGTTGAGCAGATCAGAATTTCTGCAAAAAAGGCTGATCGCTTTCCACAGCAACAAATGCATGTGTACAGCTATCCTCTGTATTAGGACAGTGATATATTTACCACACAGAAGTCCTCTCTAAACGGTAGGAAGCGACAAAGTCACAAAAATCCATAAAACTACACACAGTTGCTTTTACAAACAGGATTTTCATTATTTCCTAAGAACATATGCATGAATATGATGAATGAATGTTTTATGTGCACTTGAGCCAATTTTTACATTTTAGAAATTAAAAGGCAGCAGGTCACTGAAATTTTTCATCAATAGTTTTTATTAATTTAAATATTATATTTATACCCCATTACAAAGCCGCATGTGTAAGATGAGCCATCAAAACATTGTAAACATTACAAACACACAATAAATTCATTATAAATCACAGAACAAATAACATTCACAAGATGGACAAAACGCTATTAATCACACTTAAGGAATTATTTATTGCTTAAGAATTCTATAAGGAAGACTTTTAAAGGCTCATGCTAAATTATTCAAATGTTTGTGCATTTATTTGTCTGACATCGGTGAATTAATTTTTGAACCAAGACTATGATTTTGGGATTTGAACTATATTGTTTAATTAAATTGTTTATTGAACACTGCATCAGTTTGTGAGTCTGTATCCAGTCTTCATTTAAAAACAAATGTTGAAATATTAAAATCAGACGTGGGATTTGCAAAACTTTGACAAAAAAGTATTTCCTGTGTGATATTTTTTTTCTCTTCAAAAAAAAAAAATATTGGTTATATACTGGTTGTTGTGACACAGAGACATTGCCACAATTCATTTCCATTTGTAAAAGTCATTTATAATTAAACATCTGAAAGCCTCCAACCATTAAAAGCTTTCTCTGGTGAAGCTGTGCCATTATTTAAGTTTTCTAAGCATAACCATAATACAAACCATACATGTTATATGGGTCATAATGGTTAATGAGCAACCATGAACGCAAAGTCAAAACCATCAAGATTCAATGTGAGGCATCGTAACTGTCTGTCAGAAGCTGATAACTGTTATAAGTGAAACATTAATCTTGAATATGAAAGTTTTAGGTTCACAGGAACATAAAGTGACTGCACTTTTGAACACTTTTTGAGCTCAACTCCATGTCTGATTTTATGTGCTTATCAGCTGCTGTATTTAAACACTTCAGATATCAGTCCTCATGCTGCCCTTATAAAAAAACAACAACAAGGACAGCAGATAAAAAGATTTATGGGAAGCAGAAAAAAGCTTCAGCAGTTTACACAAAACATCAAATGTAACAGACAAGAAAAAAAAACAAATCACATGAGAAATAAATGAATAAGTAAAAATAAGTCAACAATTTGAATTTCACAGGATTAAAACAAATATGAAAATATTTTTATATTTAGTTTTAAAAAAAAGTTTAAATTTAAAAAAAAAAAAAAAAAAAGTTTTAAAAAATATTTAAGGAACAGTAAATAATAAATGAAATACTATTGAAAGAGGAAAGCAGATAATAGTATCACCACACTTTATAACCACACTCTGATATTGATGACAACTGTTAATTCTCCCAAATATTATTTAAAAAATATATAATCAAGTGAACATTCAAATGGTATTTGCTGTGCATCGCTGTACTTGAATGCATGAACATATCAATGAAAGCTGCATGGCTGAGAAATCAGTCACTGAAAAAAAAACAATGAAATATTTACAATTAATATATTGCTTGAAAAAAAATGAATAATAATAATTAAATAAAAAAACCATCAGAATCCATTGTTACTTTTAATTGGCTGTCGATGGAAAATAAACTTTCAAGCTGAACTCAGATGTCTCTGCATTAGGCTTAATGAGGGCCTGACTGCCACTAACAGATGCTCGCATGAACCATCATCCACAAGAGTTCTTTGCCAAGTGTGATGAGAACAAATCCCAAATCAGCACATATTTATTTATGATTATGAAACAGATAGTTCCAGTACTTGATTCTGATTGGTTGAGCCACGTTCGATGCTACACTGTAAAAAATGACTGTGATTTTAATGGCAATAAACTGCGAAAATGCTACAGTACAAACCTGTTAAATGGTTAACGGTAATTTCCTGTAAAATTTACAGGGAAAAACCATAAACTGACATGCCCAGAATTCTCTGCATTGCATTGTTTGAATTTGATGTTTTTTCTTTGAAATAACTATGTTTCTTCTTATTTTTTTTCTTATCCGTTATGTTTATTAGGGTTGTCTGTTACATATAATGTTGTTAAATTAATGTTTATTGCATATTTCAGTTTAATGAGTCTCACCATGATGGTGTTTAGTGCTTGTGTGAATGAGACTGATCTTATTATATAAAAGCTGCTGGTGAGGGGCTTTGTTTCATCATGTGACTTTCTCATCACCAACTACTGGTGGTTACCAGTGTATAAAGGTACAAAACAGATTTCAGTACTTCAATAAGTTAATATTATATCAGTTAAATTACGGTATAAAACTGTAAATTTAAGGTAAAACTGTTAAACCTAAAACAGTGTTATTGTATTTTTTACGGTAAAATTCTGGCAACCACAGTTGCTGTGTTTTTACCGTTTATTTTACTGATTATTTTTTACAGTGTACTGTAAATTACACTACAAACGTACACCATTGTTTACTTCTGTGTGTTGCTGGGCAACCACTTTGTTGGAACCACAACTGTTTCTGAGCAACTACATTGTTTGGTGGAAGAATACTGTTTTTATCAATATCATTACAGTTTATTTGCTCTGTTTTATTCTGTGAAACCTTACTACTTATGTGGAATAAACGTTTTATAAAAGCAATAAGCCCCATGAAGCCATTTATAACTGCTAAGGGGGTTCAATCAATATCCTTTCAATACAATGCTTACAAAAATTTACAGTTTTGTCTTAAAAAGTCAACATACATAAAAAAAAACTAAAATCACAGTAATAACAATAACAACAATAGCAATAATTATTTCAACTTAACAACACAACATAAAATACAGTCTTTCAGTCTTTACAAGTCTTTAAGTTGTCTGTTTATTATTAGAGATGAGTTAATGAAATTAGCAATGCTAATGAAAGAAAATTGACGGTTGTCCCAAAATGTATTATTTAGCGTAACTTAAAAAATGTCTAACAATCATTGCATTAAATTCAAATATAATAAAACAAGAGTTGTTAATTTAAAGATGCACAAACACACTCTGCAAGCAGATGATATACATTTGACTTGAAACAACCACAAAAAAACAACAAAAAAAACAAACAAACAAATAAAAGACAATGACCAAATAAGTGTTATAAATAAATAAATACAAATAAATGTATATTTTTTTAGACCTTGACCAAAAAATAAAAATAAAATAATAATAATAATAAAAAATATAATAAAAAAACAAATAAAAAGTAAAAAAAAAAGACAAGCCACCTTCCGAATTTTTGCAGATACAGATATTTAATATAACACAACAGAATTTTCAAGAGTGATTAAAATGTCCAAATACTAATATAGCTCCATAACAATGTCTAAATAAATGATTAAATAGCACATTAAACCACACAGTGGCTCTATAGGGTAAGAGATATTTGACCAATGGAAATCAATGGGTTGGAAATTATATTTTTACCCATCACCCCTCATATTTCTTGCTCAAGGACACCTCAAAATTTACATCAGGAGCTATTTTTAGGCAGAACTGAGGTGATGTGATTCATTCAGTGAATGCGGTGTTCCTCTGAGATTTGTGATACTAATTTTACATTGGCTGAAATATTAAACAGTCTGTATGTCTCATAAATCACAGTGGTATTCGTGTGCCACAAACTTTTGTGTGATTACGTCTTGGACAAATCTGTATGCATACTAACATCTACTATTCCATGTTTGATATCTATTTTTTTGTCGTCTTCTTCACAGGGAAATTAATTCTGATCTTATGGGGCTGTTAGTGAGATGTCTGTGATGGGATGTTTGTGCAAGAGCTGTCCAAACCAAAGTTTTTGTTGATTAAAATCTGATCGGGGTGGAGTGGCGATGGCAGAGACTCAGCACTTTGGTTTGCAAAGCTCAGCAAAACAGCAACGAGCAAATGAACACAGAGAGATCCATCGCCATACAAACAC